>NW_027526204.1:104588517-104801020 GCF_048455015.1 Haemaphysalis longicornis | reverse complement strand
TGAGCTGAATTGGTTGCACTTTCCGCAAAGCCCGGTGATGAGCCAATATATGAACGAAGAAACAGGGGAAGGGCCCAGAAGCTGGAATATGCTCAAGAGGTGTGTTCTAAACACCTTGGCAGCAA
Source organism: Haemaphysalis longicornis (assembly GCF_048455015.1). Taxonomy (NCBI): domain Eukaryota; kingdom Metazoa; phylum Arthropoda; class Arachnida; order Ixodida; family Ixodidae; genus Haemaphysalis; species Haemaphysalis longicornis. Next base: position 104,800,895 of record NW_027526204.1, on the reverse strand, counting down.
GAAATTACGGAAGCAGCTTTTGTTAAGTGATTTGACGCACACTTATGCGCCTAAAAAAACAAGCACATCTTTCCTAGTTTTTTTTAATGCGAAACATTATCTGCATCGTGGTTTCGGCCTTTAAAGACCCATTTGACTTTAACTAATAACCATAGCTCTACCAACGCGTATGGCGCATATAAAGGCGCGAATGTTTGAAAACTGCACCAGGCCGGGGTGTGATGCGATGGGCTGAACAAACGAATGGCACGAAGCTGTAAATTAGGCGCAAAAATCTGCACGGAGATTCGCTCGCACGAAATACGCGTAAAGCCGTAAACACACACGCGCGCACACACTATACCAGGATTTAGTTCCATGAAGGCAACGGGAATCCGAAACTATGGGCTCCTGCGGGGTAATGGTTTTCAACAGCCAAAGAATGCTTCGAACTTAAAGGCAGACATCAGTAATGAGTGCTGCCTGTGTTTTGTACACGCTTTCCTTAGCGAATTACCCAACCATTTGCGTGAGGACTTGATTACGGAAAAATTCATCTGGCAGTTAGGTCTGCTTACGGAGTTTAAGGCGGAATCCTAGCAATGATCAGAGACTTATGTAGTGCTACGTCGTGTTTGAGGCAAAAGTCTAGCAATGATCAAAAACTTCTGTAGCACTACATCGTGCGTGCGTCTCTTTTTATTTGGCTTTCTGGCGCGAATTAGTGCTACAGGAAGATTGACCGCACTTCGCACTTCAGCTACCCCAGAGGCAGCGCTCTCCTCCGCGTCCACCCATTCTGCGCACGTGCTGCCACGTGCGCCTGTCACGGCACCCCCATCAGGCTAATTCTTGTACCATTCGGCCAGGGCGCCGGGTTGGTGTAGTGGTTTTCTTTGTCTTTATTTTAGAGCACTTCCCTGCTGCTCTCACGACCGGTGTTCAAATCCCACACCAACCAAATTAATTTTTTAGATACGACGCATCTCTTGCTCTCAGGCATGTCCCTCCTGCGTCGGCGTCGGCGGCGTCCGCACGCCACCTGCGCATGCGCGACTCCCCTCCTCTCTTCTCTCCGACAGCTGTGCGCAACACTCTCACTCCGTCTCATTATCATAAACAATAGCTGCGTGCGCGCGCTTCGCTCGCTTCGCTCCGCTCCCGTCGCGCAACTGCGCGCATGCGCGACTCGCCTCCGCTGTCTCCTCTCCTTCAGGCGCTGTGAATATAAAGCGGGTAGCGCGCTGCGGCGGTTCAGTCAGCGCTCGCTCTCGTTCGACTTCGCGTCACAACACGTTTCACCCGATTTAGAGAATCAACCCAACGGAAACACCAACTGAACCCCCCGATGCGTCGCATCACACCAGGGTTCACTCGCGGGAAGATGGGTGTAATTTTTCTTAACTGCGGCAGCCGTTTTAGTACCATTCGCGTTCACGTCGACAACGACGACACCGACGTTTAGGACAACGGTTACTTTTCACGTTTTATGAGACAGCTAAGGCATCGCCGTAATGAAGATGGGCTCACTGGTCTCTCCGGAGGCGAGGTCGAAGTCGAAGGCGTACATCTTTCCCGGCACAGAGTCGTTGTAGAACATGGTCTTGTTGTCAGCCGTCCAAGTGATCCCGTTGGACAGGGACACCTTGTCGAGCTTGTGCTTCAGCTGTCCCTTGGAGTAGGACCAGAAGTTGTTCTTTCCCTGGATCATGCCTTCCAGGTCGACCTTAACGGGCATAGTACCTGCAAGAACGCGCCACAAGTACATCATCATTAGGGATATATTTACAGCGAAGCTGTCTTGCACTAAAGTCCGGCCAAAATTGCGTGCCTCTATCGGGTGGCGTCGACAAAGAATCGCGTGCGCTCGCTCCAGAGCTAGTGTGAAACGATCTGTATTTCTCTATGTAATGCAGAAGTATCTGAGAAAAAAGCCATGCTGAAATTGGCCGCTAAGACGACCATCATTACTCCGAGTTTCGTTTACTTGTAAAAATTATTTCGCGGCGAAGTTGTAAACGTTGCATAATTACGGCCTGTTGTCAATAGATGGCCATCTACGAAGGGAGTATGGATACAGAAAACTGCTGTAACTTGTTTTATCAAAACTATCCCGAAACAAACTGCATGACAATCACTTCAGGAATAATTCAAAGGAAGTTATGCGTGTGCGTATTTATTCGAAGAATGTAGTAAGCCACCATACATAACTCAATATAGTTCTCCCCCGACATAGCTTCCTTGGTCTTTCATCTCCACAATAGTGCAAGGGCTCTACATTTTTGTAATGCGCGCGTTTTTCAAAGTACGAGCATTCTTTGGGTACTTTTGTGACGTCACAGAAGAAAAATATGACGTTGAACCTCGCTGTATGTCGTATTTTGCAGTTTAACGCGCCAAATCTTTACGGGCTAAGGTAAACACCGTAGTTGCAGGTCTACAGATTAACTTGGACCATCTAAGGATCTTCAACGTGCGCCGAAATCTTCCCACATGGGTAGATTCGTCTTTCGCCTCTTTCAGAAAAATGGCCGCGCCCTAGGCGGCATTGAACGAGCTGCCTTGGCAAAACGAAGCTGATGGCCAACCCCAGCGATGCTTACCTCTAACTGAAGCCGAAGCCATTTTTTCACAAGTTTCGGCACTTTTTGTTATTACGTCCCACCATTTTTCGAACATAAACGCGGGCTGTAAAACCAGTTAATAAAATGTTCAATAAGAGGTTTGCAAAATCTCACAAGGAGGCTATGCGGAATCACGAGTAATGTCGGCCTGACTAACTCGCCTGCAGAAAGCCATTCGTCCTGCCGTTGCAGCTTATAAAAATTCGCTGTGTCGTGCCATCCGACGTCACTATAAGCATTCCAGTAAAGTGACTTTCGCCTGGATTATCTCACCTAAGCTCGGGTATGGCACTACTTGAATCTTCCCAAGATGGATCAGTTTAGAAACATTGGCCTTCCTGAAGCTGACCTTACAGCCTAACGTGACCAACGTAACCTGATCTAACAAACCGAAACAATCATGTGAAGCTCTTCAAACTGAACAATAACCTAATTTTAAGCAATGACCGAAACAATAAAAACTAAAATTAAATGACACATGAAAGTGGTGGATTCGAACTTAGGCCCTTGGATCAGGAGGCGCAGAGCAGGAGTGACGTCGATCGGGGCTCTAGGCCCCGAGTTAAGACTTAAGCCCGTTCTACACGGGGCGAATTTCGCCTGCGATTTCGCAGTTGCGGCGCCGCCCGTGCGGCAAAACAATTTATTTTCCTGTTTTCACTGCTGCGACATATTGCCAAATGATAAGCGGTGTTCACAAGATAAGCTCGACTCTTCCAAACATTTGGAAATTCGCCACAGCAACGAGAATAGATCGTTTTGGTTCACGAGCGGCGCCTCAGCTGCGAATTCGCAAGCGAAATTCGCCCCATGTAGAACAGGCTTTAGTGGTGCGGGGAGGGGGGTAAAATAGATGACCTTGTCTACAATCAATCAATCATTCGAAGTTTTTACCACTGAGTGCACGGTTTCTCACTCACCAGCCCAGAGGCGCCCCAGGGCGTCGCACTTGCCGTCGTTGATGCGAGTGGGCACGGGCGACTCCTTGTCCAGCATCTCGGCCAGCAGCGTCTTCTGCTGAGTGTCCAGGTCCATCCGGTAGACGCCGTTTCCCATGCACACCACCAGCTTCCGGTTGTCCTCGGCGTACGGGATCAGGTTGCCGATCTCGTCGTCTGCGCATGCATCCGAGTATTGCGGGTGGCATATATCGATACGTAAGCATATGTTCGGGACAGATACCTTGCATGATTTCTTAATCGACCGGCTCCGAGCCCATGTCCCTCCTCATCAGCTCACGGGAAAGCGCTGGCGGCGTTGTGTGATTACCTAAACGATATTGGCTACACTGAAAGGATTTAAATTTAGAATGGCAGAGTCTTCACGCTGCTTCATCGAAGTTCTCACACAAACCGAATTATGTTTATTTTTTGTTGTTGTTGTTGTTTCTTCTCCGTTATTTTGCACTCCCTTCCCCTTTTCACCGCCGAGCAGCGTGTCAGTGTCGAAATTCCTCCAAACATCTTGGCTTTCTCGACTGATCAAGAGTTTCTCTCTCTCTCTCTCTCTCTCTCTCTCTCTCTCTCTCTCTCTCTCTCTCTCTCTCTCTCTCTCTCTCTCTCTCTCTCTCTCTCTCTCTCTCTCTCTCTCTCTCTCTCTCTCTCTCTCTCTCTCTCTCTCTCTCCAAAACCCAACCTTGAGATATATCGTTGAGATATATCGTTTAGATAGCTTAGGCATAAGCGGCGCTAATCGCACCAATAAGATTCTATGACGTCATAGGTAAGTCGCCAGAAAGAGGGTGGAATGAGTGAGTGAAACCCTTTATTAGACTAGAGGCCATGGGGTCCTGGGGGAGCAAGGATGAGGTGAAAAGGGGAAGGTCACAACTCGCACAATGAACACGGTTTCAGTCTTGGGGTCCTAATCACAAAATGAACACAAAAAAGTCAGTCAGTGGCACCAAAATGCACAGCTCACGCTTAAATGTACAGTTCACACTGTAGACAATGCGGTTCACACTGAAAACAGTGCACGCTGCTGAGAGTTCACATTGTAGACAGAACGGGGAAGTGGACCAGGCCGTTACACCAATTTGTAGAGTCCGTTTTCAAGGGCGTACTCGGTGATTGCTTCTTGTGTAGTGGGATCGTCGCGGGCCCGACTAACATGTTCCTGTTCAGTCGCAGGGGCGGGACCTAGAGTTAAAAGCTGGTCACTATTACGGTCGAATTATGGACAAAGCCAAATTAAGTGGTAAAGATTTGGTGTGCCTTCTCGACTAGAGTGGGGGCACCGGCGCAATTCGGATCCTGCTGGAGCTGGCCATTTATAAATAATGTGGGGGGGTGTACGCTGCATTTGCATACACTTTATTGGTGAATACTTCCCCCGGACGCGAAAAGTGCTTGAGAGGGGGCAAGGTTGCCAACAGAAGTTTCTGCCTGTAAGCGCTTGCAGCTTTCCTTTTTGAGGTGGCGAAACTGGAGTTGCCAGTCTGCTTGGAGAGGGGGGACGGGCGTGGCGGGCACCGCGGGAGGTGATTGTAGCCTCTCCCTGGTAGCGTCGTGTGCTTTACGGTTGCCTTCGGCGCCTGTAGTGTGTCCTGGAGTTGAAACAATTCGAACTTTGGAGCCTTCTATTTGTAGGTTTCTTATCAGGGTAAGGATGTTGGTTGCCGTATTGTTAGGTGAAAACGGACGATTTCACGCTCGTACAGCAACACAGGAAACCGTGATAATGCGAAATTTCTTCGTGGATAGATGGCCGGAATGGTTATAAATGTGCCGCGCGGCTCCCTAAATTCGGCACAGTTTCATGTGCTTTCTTTGTTAACTCGATTACTCATTTGAAGTTTGCTACAAATTCAGTATCATTGTTTTATAACTTTTTTAATGAACGGCAACCTGTATTTTATCTTCGTTGTCTCTTTGTTCTTGCGAGGGAGAGATGCTCACGCATTGTTAAAATACACCCATGGATCTTCAATTAATTTTTGCATTAGAAGGCGCACTTTGAGATACGCAATCCACGCAGCACTGCAAACGGGAAATATGCACGGCATTCTAGCCACCGGCGTTCCCCCGAAATAGCAGCGCCGCGCGTCGCCATTTCCCTGCTACGGCCGCGCCTATTACAACGCCTGGTTCCCCACATTTAGCGTGGAAAGTTCGGCCCCTGGCGACTAGCTTCGGCTGGTGACGCTTGATTTTGGGGTTGCTCCACACACTTTGCGGTAATAACGACGTCTAAAGATGACTCTGCGGCTAGCCGATACAGGCAAGAGAGAGAGAAAAAAAAAGCGCCAACAGCTGCTCACCGAGCTTGATGACCTCCGTCTCCGTCCTGGACTCTGGGTCGTAGCGCACGATCTCATGGCCGTGGGCATCGTCGAAGATGAGTGTGGAGCTTCGCTCGTCCCAGTGGGGGCCTTCGCCAAGGATGTTCTTCCTCTTGCTGGCGACTTCGACCTTCATCGTGGCGGCTCGCTTGCGCTGACGTCCGACTTGCGGCCCCGATGGCAGCTCACGCTAGAGTGACTGGAAGCCGTGCCCGAAGCTACGCGCCGTGAGAGGGTCACTCAACGCTCCGCCGAGAACCTGCGCCTGGAACGAGATATCGAAGCGCGATAAGCCCCCGGCGACACGTGCGAGTGATACACTGGGCTGCGCTACATTCATGTTTAAGTAAGTGAGAGATCTTAAGAGTTCATACTTAATCACAGCGCGAAGGACGGGACAGACAGAAAGATTAACCACTGGACAAGCGCTGACTCTCAACTAAATTTATTGAAAACCCGCAACAAACATTTATACTGAAGGCAAACAACGCCGCGCGTGTCAAAGAGCATACAAAAACCAAAGAAAACCAGATAAAAGTGCGAACGGGAACATGGCTTATTTGTCGTTATCCATGAACTGGACCTCTTTATCAGTAAGCACCACTGAAGGGTGGCTCACACACTTATCGCCCCTCTTGCTAATGTGATAGGCTTCAACTATCTCACGGTGTAGCTGCTTCGGGTGCTTGGTAAGAATATCAGTTTCGTGAAACACCGGTTCGCAGCCGCACGTGTGGCAGTGTGAGGGCAAAGGCGGTCGCGGACGTTTGTTAAAGGAGAGCGCATGCTCTCGCAATCTAACATTGGCACACCTACCCGTCTGCCCTATGTATGATGCGCCGCACCTGAGAGGGGCTCGGTACACGACACTGGTTTGGCAGTCCACATACCTGTGCTCATGGTTTGTGCCACACCCTGATTTTGGGGCCCTTTCTTCAAACGAAGCCTTTCTTTGTACGGCAGCGCACAATCCCTCCAATTTACGTGGGGCGGAAAAAACCACCGTGACGTCATACCGACTGGCAACGTTCTTCAAACCATGCGACGTACGGTGCACATAGGGAATCACGGCCAATTTACTTCTATCCGGTTTTTTCCTTTCCTTATCAGGGTACCCGCGAGACTTGACATGCCTGATCAACTTGTTCCCACAACTCCAGAGCGCTGCCCTAGGGTAACCTGCCGCCTCTAGCCTCTTTAACTGACCTTCGAAGCTCTCCTTCACTGTATGGTGGCAGGAGTGGGTTAAGGCTGAGCGCAACACAGAAAAACACACTCCATTTTTCACTAATTTAGAATGACCTGAGTCATAACTTAGGAGGGGTTTCTCAGAGCGAGGCAAGTACACCCAACAGACATGGCCTACCTCAAATCTTAAACGGAGGTCAAGGAACTGCAGCTCTTGCTGTTGTGGAAGCTCAACAGTAAACTTCAACCCGAAACCACTTTCTCGGAACACTTTCAAGAGATCTATGGCCATGCGGGGTAAATCAGCAGAGTTCACAAAGGCAAGGTAATCATCCACATATGTAAAAATGTTACTTGCCATACCACACAAGTTTCGCTCAATGGCACGGTCAACCCTGCTAAGAAAAATATCGCTGAGTACTGGCGCAACACACGATCCAATACAAACACCTGATATTTGCACAAACAACGACCCTCCCCAGTCTACAAAGGTAGAGTGCAGGTAGAAAGTTAGAAGTTTTAAAAAGGACTCAACAGAGGAGGAGGAGGAGGAGAAAAGCGAAAGGAAAGGCCGAGAGGTTATCCAGGCTTAGAGCCCGGATTGCTACTCGGCACTGGGGAAGGGGTGTTCAGGGGATAAAAGAGATGGCAGGCGAAAAAGGGGGGATAGGAGCGGGGTCGCGCACACACTTCAGTCCCTTCGTGGGCACTAGAGTCTCTCAGCTAAACCTGTGTCCTTCATAAAACGCAAAAGGGCTTTTGTTGCCTTCTGCGAAGTCGATTGTAGAGGTCTTTGTCCTAGGATAGTCTCTTTGTCCTTTGGGTCTTTGTCCTAGGAACTGTTGATTGTCCAATCTTCTGGGTTCGGCTACCAAAACGCGTCTTTCCGATGAATACTCGGGGCAACAACAAAGCACATGGTCGATTGTCTCTTCAACCTCGCAGGCGTCGCAGTGGGCACTACTGGCCATCCCGATGAGGAAGGAGTAGGCTTTCGTGAAGGCCACTCCCAACCCAGCCTACAAAGTAAAGTAGACTGGGATCGAGTCAGCCCACACGGAAGACGCCGCTGGAGTAGAGGGTCCTGGTTGTGGAGGCACGGGTGCACAAAGTCCGGTGTATTCCATTGAGTAATGGAGGTCCTCCGCGCGAACTGACGAAGCAGCCTAGCGGCATCAGTCCTTGCAAGCGGAAGCAAGATGGTCCTTTCACTGTCATGGCCTGTCCGGGCAGCTGCATCAGCCGAGACATTGCCGGTGATTCCACAGTGACTTGGCAGCCACTGAAATACAATATTATGGCCCTTTATGACAGCCTGCTGAAATAATTCCCGAATTTCTGTCACTAGTTGGTGCCACGGACCGTAGCGCAGGGCTGCTCGGAAATTCCACAACGGCTTATGAAGATCTGTTCATCATTGTCTTCGACAATGCACATCTTCACGCTTTTCATTAGCTCGACACGTGGCAGGGAATAAAAAAGGTCTTCTACGTCAACACTGAGGGCTCGGCAGTCCCTTGGATTGTCTAGCTTCAAGAATTCCACAATTCCACCTGAATTAGGAACCCGAAATGGGTCAATAATGGTTAGGCTAGACAGGTTCCGTTGTAGGTACCCCGACACTACCCGCTGCCAAGAGCCTCGTTCAGAAACAGTAGCCCTGAAGGGAAGGTCTAGTTTATGGGTTTTTGCCGAAAATAAGACGTCGAGGTGACCTTTCTTAGCGGACTTAACACCAGATACCAAGCGTTCCAAGCTAAGCTCGTCTAGGAGGGCCAACGCCCTCTCCTTCACTTTTGACGGGTTTGCTTGCAATTGCACATAATTCTTGTCCATAGCTTTGGCATTTTTTTCTGCGAACATGCCTTCAGGAAGAACTACAAAGTATCCCTCCTTGTCCGACACCATGACGCGCAGACCATTCAAACCGTACGTCGCATGGTTTGAAGAACGTTGCCAGTCGGTATGGTGTCACGGTGGTTTTTTCCGCCCCACGTAAATTGGAGGGATTGTGCGCTGCCCTACAAAGAAAGGCTTCGTTGGAAGAAAGGGCCCCAAAATCAGAGTGTGGCACAAACCATGAGCACAGGTATGTGGACTGCCAAACCAGTGTCATGTACCGAGTCCCACTCAGGTGCGGCGCATCATACATAGGGCAGACGGGTAGGTGTGCTAATGTTAGATTGCGAGAGCATGCGCTCTCCTTTAACAAACGTCCGCGACCGCCTTTGCCCTCACACTGCCACACGTGCGGCTGCGAACCGGTGTTTCACGAAACTGATATTCTTACCAAGCACCCGAAGCAGCTACACCGTGAGATAGTTGAAGCCTATCACATTAGCAAGAGGGGCGATAAGTGTGTGAGCCACCCTTCAGTGGTGCTTACTGATAAAGAGGTCCAGTTCATGAATAACGACAAATAGGCCATGTTCCCGTTTGCACTTTTATCTGGTTTTCTTTGGTTTTTGTATGCTCTTTGACACGTGCGGCGTTGTTTGCCTTCAGTATAAATGTTTGTTGCGGGTTTTCAATAAATTTAGTTGAGAGTCAGCGCTTGTCCAGTGGTTAATCTTTCTGTCTGTCCCGTCCGGGGGGAAAAATCCGACTGCCACCTGCTCGTGGTCCCCCCTGCCAGCTGGCTGGGCAAAGGCGGTTTCGGCTGCCTAGCTTTGGTCAGTTGCCAACGGCAGCGGTGGGTGGGTGCCAGGTCCCACCCGGGGATGCAAAACCCCAAGGGAGTGGCAGCGACTCCCTGGAACTGTATGGGCCAGTTCCTTGCCCCAGAGCCGATGCTGGACGCGGAGGCAGGCCCGGACAGCCTGGGTGGCTACCGAGGTTGGCTGTGAGAACTTGGCTTAAAAGCGGTGAAAAAGGATCTCTTATTAAGGGTCCGCCGCAGTCACCCCACGCGGGCACGACTGCTCGCTGCCGACACGAAGGTTCCTGGACAACAGGATCCAGGGCCTTCGATAGGTGCTCATGATGGCCAATGTCTCTGGCCTCTAGTAGCGACCAGTCTAGGAGGCATGCACTTGCTAGGACCGAGGAAAGAGGGATTGGCTCACTTCTTAGGGAAGCTTCTCGTCCTCAGTATCGGGAGTAGGGCTGGTCGTACTCTATAAGGATTACTCCTTCCACCTGATGACTGCTGCCCGTATGGGGAGGGTTCCCTGGTGGGTGAGTGGTTGGCATAGGAGCACATAAGAGGTCCACCGAAACCCTATAAGTCACATAGGCCTTCCTATGGAGATAGGTGATTCAGGTGCACATAGGATCGACGGATGCGTGCAGGGTACAGTTTACCCCGTCTGTCGGACAGTTAGCTTTACCAGTATCCGAAACCGTTGAGACGAGGGGGATTAGTACCTATGTAGGCTGGGCAGGTGTCTTTTGAGTACTCGGGGGACCTGGTGGGTGTTAGCCGGGGGGCTGGTTGTGAAAGGGGTCCAGAGATTAGGTGTCGTCACTCCGTCGCAGGTTGTCCCTGTTCTTCGCTGTGGGAGCTCAGATGGTTGGAACCTATAGTGGGGTCCGCTGAATTCCAATTGGAACCGCCTGACGCCCATCCTGAGTTTTCAGGCCTATTTTAGGAGTCAGACATCTAAGGATTAGAACAAAAACCTCGCTGTCCCCATTCCCACCCACTTTCCCATAACCCATTCCTTATTACCACCATCCGCATCCCTCATCCCAACCTTTCCTGCTACCGTCCCAGGGGAGATCAGGGGAGTCTCCCCGGGCCCGCTCTCCTGGCTGTGGTGTCGCTGTGTAGCATTTTCCCCTTTTATTTTCCACTTCGGTGGGTATTTCCTTCTCTTCAAAACTCTAGTTGACCTCGGTCCAGTTTGTTTATTTTTAATTGGCGTCACCCGTGATACGTATGTGGTACGGGTTGGGCTTTTATTTTATATTATAGCCCTTTATATTTATGTCTGTCCCGTCCTTCGCGCTGTGATTAAGTATGAACACGTACCAACTCGCCCAACTTCCAACTGTCCTATAGATCTTAAGAGGCCTGTAACTTGTTCTGGGGCGTCACACTGAGTTATTCCCGTTTCAAAAATGGCGGTTTCGCGTTCGTTTGAAGTTTCACTCCCGAGGCCTGTAACCTGAACTTTGTTCAGAAGCCAATGCAGCGCCTCGCCTGTCTTGAGTCACATGACCAATAACGTATGTGTCCGAACTAAAGGTATTCCATGACCCACCACAGTTTAGCCTCAAAAATATTCCTCGTCTGTCATCCCCTGTGTGTGATATGGCTTGCGCTAACTGTGGTGGATCGTTGAGTCATATGGGTGCAATCCGCTCTCAGCCAATCAGAGCTCGCCCGAAGTGGACCTTTCAAAATGAGCATGAAATAGACAAAGCACGGAATTCCGCTCTGGGGCTGCTGGTAGCGTTACTGCAAGTAATAAAGCCACACCTCTGCCTTGCGTTCTCTTTATTTGCCCTTTGCTTTCATACGTAAAGTCCACCCATTGTACGCTTTCTCCTGCAGCGTCAACGGGGGTAGCCGGAACTGTGGTGTCTTCGACGTTAGTACTATAGTAGGGGTATGCGCGAATGGGCACGGAGGTAGCCAAAACTGAGGGGTACGTGAAAACGGGCATAGCGAGGGCCCGGCCAGTACACGGTTCGTTCCAACCAACATTAGGCAGAACATACAAGAACAACACATATGACATGGCGAGTAAACTCTATTGGTTCTTCACAGAGGGCATGTTTTACCTGTCTTTTCAAAGTCTGTCTTTGATTTAGGCGTATGCCAACAACAACCCGAGTTTAATGGGGGCCGGACTGCCCGAAACTTGTGTCCTTGCACTCCCATACAGTGGTTATGATTACCGCATCGGAACCTCCAGTACCTGCATTCGATCTCCCGCCCAAACAAGTGTGTTACACTTTTGAAATTTCTGCTAAAAGGGCTCACTATGTTACGCGCGAAGTTTTAAAATTGGGTTGCACCAAGGCGGGGTTGATTGCGCACTCTTGGTGGTCCCAGATGGACGAAAATACGCAGACAGTTGGAGTACCTTTGTGCGTGTAATACCGCTGTCCCACGGCAAATCTAATGGCATTCAAAGTGAATGACATCAGCTGTTAATGACATTCGGTTTGTTCGGGCGGGTCTACACGGCGAAACAAATGGCATTTGATAGTGATAGCGGTGACGATTAGCGAGCTCGCAAAACCGCAAAATTATTTTTTGAGTGCTTCTAGAATGTTTTCATGCATGTATTTTTTAAAACATAACAAATTGATATTTAAAAAAATAAAAATAAGAAAATTACCGGTTTAGCTGGCATCAGATAGACATCATAAGACGAGACAAGCCCGCTAAAAATCCTTATTAGGGTAGACCGCGCATTGCGGACGAGATTTACTTTTTTCTTAGCACTTGTTTCTCTTTCTTTCTTTGTAAAATGACATGAAGGGAAAAATATAGGATTACTAACAGTTCTTAGAAACCTTATTCCTTGGTTTATTACAGAACTATCTTCTCTAATGACGCGCCACTGCTGTCGAGGCTACTGATTTGGCTGCTGAATGAGCTCCCGAACCTCAGTTAGCCGCTCAATGTCATTCACCTCAAATGTCATTCGGTATTCTCGTGTAGCGCCGAATTAATGACATTTAGAGCAAATGACACTTGCTCTAAATGACATTAGATCTTTGCTGTGACAGGGGTATAAATCATGCCCTTTTTTGATTTCCTGCGCCTCCCTAAAGCTTCAAATCAAGTCCTCTCTCTCTCTCTCTTGAAGTTACCGCGTTTTTTGTGCGCGTGAGTGAGAGTTCGTTCTGTTCGTGCAATAGGGCCCATTGCACCGACTCCCATAGAGTTCCTTCAGCCTGCGTGCAGCAACATGATCAATTTCGCTTCAAGACGGAGTATGTCACGGTCGATGCAGGGTAGAATAACACATCGGCATTCTTTCCTTGAGGAAACGACTGATCACCACAATTCTCGTCACGCGCGCGCAGCGATAGAGACAGGAATCGCTGCAGAATTCACAAGGACGTACGCAGGATGTCTACAACCGAGCAACTCAAATCGCAAGAAAGGCATGAGTGCGTTTCGTTCGTACGGTAATGGCGCAAGTCCCTTGCCGAGTGATAACACGTACTTCTACCAGCTCCACTTTAAACTTGCGCTAAGTGTAGTGCATTTCCGGTGCTTATCGCTTCCTCTCGGCCGTTTTCTATCTTCAACGGAGGCCCTCCGCATTGCACGAATCGACTTCACTCGAAGCCAAACGGAATCAAAGCTATATCGCGAAGCATATGCTTTATCGCTCGTGCTCTGAACGAACCAACACTTCACCTTCGTCTTCGTAACGCACCGAAGCTTTTATCGAGTTCGGCACTTCATCTTATCACCCTGTGCCGTTGGCGGCTTGAGATGTTCACTGACTGACCGTCTTGTTCCTCAAAATACACTGTGCGCGCGTGCGTGCGTGTGACACAAAGGAATGGATGCAGATAAACGATTAAAAGAAAGGAAAGCGCCGACTTACGGCACCCAGTTAGTTGTGTTAATGGGACTTTTCGACCAAATAGTAAGTAATGTAAGTACATAACCTTCCAAGTAATGTAAGTACATAACGGCGAACGGCTAAGCTGACAAGGATTTTTTTTTATTTCATACCTACGTATTTTGCAGAAATCGAATTTTTCTGACCATCTCTGTTTGGCTTTGTGCGGCTTGAATACTGTTGCGTCCTGTCAAAGGGAGACGCAAGTCGGCCCCACACGAGACTTAGGCGATGCGCCCAGTTGGCGAGTGAGAGAGAGAGAGAGAGTAAACTTTATTTGAAAATAGGAAGACGGGAATGTGGAAAGAGTTATGGGTGAAGTCCTATTTCCAGGACTCCAGTAGCAAAGACTCCCAGCTTGGCTCTCTCTAGCAGCAAAAGCGAGCACTGAAGGTGTGGCTAATGGGCGACTGAAGCCCGAGCTGATGACGATGATGATGTTCCTTCGTGAATGACGCCTGCCCAAACAGGGTATCGGCAAAAAATCAGTCGTAGGCAAAAATATCCTATTGAACTACAGGCTCCGGCCGTAAACAGAAAATTCAGAGAGGTTGAAAATCTTTTTGAATCTAAAATACAAGATAGAGAAAAAGAGAGAATTGGGAAGAGTGAAACCAACTACGTAAGTTACCAGCTTAATCGAAGCCAGTCGGAGCGGAGACCGATTAGAACTTAGCATGTAGTTCAGAAAGGCAGAGCACACATCCCTGCGGCAGAACGCCGTCTCTGCAGCTCCGAGTGAAATTAGACTCGGCACAGATAAGACAATCCCCAGGCTGCGAAGTGGCACCTCAAGAAGCTGGAATCTGAATCTAGAAAACCATCGACAGGCCATCAGGTAATGATCGACGGACTCGTCTTCACCGCAGTAGCTGTGTAGAGGATATTGCGTCAGGCGTGACCTGTGAATATACCTTTTTAAATGCGCGACACGGCAGCGGATAGGTTACGTGAAGAACATTAATCTGGCTTCCAGGGAAACTTAAGTTGGTGAAGGTCTGCCAATGATATTAAAACGAATTCCTGCTGGCCTTGAAGGTTCAGAATCCTGTGATACCTCGCCGTCGTAATTAGCGAGGTTGGCTAAGTAGCCAGCACCCGCGCTTCTTGGCCGTCGTCTTCGGTGGCGTGTTTTAACACACTCCATCGCACATACCCGCCCGGGAAATAGCAGCTATGCCTCGGCGACGTAGATGCACATGAGACAATATTTAAAATAATTCTTGATTTAGGGAATTCTTACGTTACGTTAAGACCGATTAATTTAGGTTGGGTTAGGTTGGGCTAGGTTAGGCTAGGCGTTGAAAAGTATATTTCATGTTACTCCCTACCGTATAAAGGACCTATGCACCATGTGCTGAGAACGGGTACAGCATGACCGCCCGAGGGGCAGTTGCAGAAGACGCTCTCTCTCTCTCTCTCTCTCTCTCTGCGGATATGCTATTCCTCTCTCTCGCCCTCGCTCTCTGTCTATATCTCTTTTTCCCTCCCCCTTCTCTCTTTCTCTATCTCTATTGGTTACTGAGCATTGCAGTGAAATATTGAAACGCCAATTAAAGTTTAGGTCTTCGAAAGGAACCCTAACGTACTTCTGTGTGCTAAGAACTGCCATTCCTAGAGTATTCAGCAAGTACAACTGCTGTGCTTGCAAGAGAGAGAGAGAGAGAGACGACTATGACGTTTACGTATTCACCCTTTCAGCCAAGATACATCACGTCAGGGGATCAGAACTCAAAGCGTACTAAAAAGAAGTCGATTTTCTTTAACCCAATTACTGCACTAACAAACTGCACGCTATGAGCTCCCGAAAGGTCTTTCGATTTTCGAATTTTTCTGCGCTCGGAATGGCACAGTTTAATTTTCCGCTTGAAACATGTTCCGCCGGTGCGATCGCTGGCACCCAACTCACGCGAGCGTGTGCCGGATGCTGCCGCTACAAACATTCGCGATGGCGTCCTTGACATGCGCCGGCACGGCAACGCCCCCCTTTTCAACTTGTGGCGTTGTGACCGCTTTTAGTTGCACACTATACCACAATGAGGCCAGCCTCTCACGCCGGTTGGCTCAACGGTGTTATAATAATTTACATTGTGACAAATAAAAGCCGCCACAAGGGTGCGCAGTCTAGGGGCCACGAAGATGCAATACAATTCCGTTTAATTTGTAGCACTCAGCCTTTGGTAACTCACTGAACTCACTTTCAGCCCCGGAAAATGTTTTCAACCGACGAAATTAAGATCAGAAATGTCACAGCTTTCAAATTTCGCGCTACACGGCGTAAGCACTTACGTATTAGGAAAATAATGCACCTCCTCAATAATCAGTCCAGGGCAGTCCGCGGTCTGCCCCGGACGCGATCCAGCGCTCGATTTTCTCATGTATTTTTACGGAACCTCCAGTGCGAGGTCAGACAGCCCGTGGATTATCCAGGACTGGTTTACCGAGGAGGCGCAATGAAAACAGAGTTATAATGGTGTTAGCTACGTGACAGCGTTAAAGTGACACTACTAAGCGCAACTAAAGGGCCGAACAATTGACAAGTCAAGTTTCTTTGCGATGGCTTCGATCAGCGGCCACCAATCGCACTATTAAGTTCCTGTGACGTCATAAGGGTTCCGGCAAGAAAGTGACTGCCGCATCGTCAGTACTTCATGTTTTTTTTCTGGTTATCTAGCTTAGTTATTGGAAGCGCAAGGTAAAACTGGCATCAGTATTTTTGTGTCAATGCAGACCTTTTAACCAAGAAAACTTGTATTTTGTCGTCATGTATCGTTTCAACTGTTTTAGAAAACTTCATTCTTATGGGATGCGAACTCATGGTATGGCGTGCATACGAATAATATTGGCTACATAAGGTTATTACGTCACACATTTTTAGTGTGCGTATGCCCACTCACAGTGTTAATGTAAGGCAATTAGTGCATGAAAGTCACGATCAAAGGATGTTTTTTTCGTAGGCTGCAGGAAGTTCCAGAAAAACGGTGCCACCGAAAATATGAGTTTTCTGTAGCTCCCCCCAAAATCCGAAAATTCTCAACCCTAAATTATTGGCTGAAGAACCTCTCAGAGACCATTCTGGGCCCATAACGCACTATATACGCTGCTCTCCGAAATGTACTAATGAATAACGCAAAATTAAATAAACATGCATACTTACATTTGAGATGTAATGTAGTTTCATACATTCATAATTTTATAAAAAAACTTATAAGGTAAATTTGAAAGGCCACAAAATATTTTGGCAATGCTTCGAGGATATACAGTCCTTTCTGCTATGCCCTAGCTGCTTCTCGGTAGAGTTTTTCCCTTCTTATCGTCTTTTGAAATCGGCAGTCCCTACAGAGTTATCAAGAGATGAATCGGCCGAGGACATGACTGTTGCGAAACATTTTCTTGAGCCCCAAAACACAATAAAAATGAGGTGATACGTGGCACTGCCACTACTACACTTATAACATCCCAGTGATCCCACCATACTCTTTTATCAGTCACCGGTAGCTTTAACAGTATAAAGTGGTCATAACAAAATAAGGGTAGCATCCTGGGCATGTTGGTATTCCATAACCAAAAATAATTGCGCAAAACAAAATTGGATACACGGACGGAGTAAAGGATGGACCCATTGTTTGCGCAATTATTTTTAGTTATGTCATAACGAAGCACGTAAGATCAGCAGCATGAACTCCGGGGTTCACCGAAGTGTAACGGTCAATAACGGGCAAGCAGGAAAGGGGCGTCACCTTTTGCGCTTCACCGAAGTCGTGCAGACGACCGACTTGAAGGGCACCACAAAAGCAGCTACGTGTCGTCTGCAACGCGAAATCCAGCTGGAAACACAAGCTGGCGGGCGGCGACTACGGCACGCGCCGGATCACGTGACCGCTTATACAGGCACCACGAACAGAAGACCTTGCGAGTTTTTTCCTTTCACCACCCTCCCTCTTTTTCTACTTGCGGGCGCGAACGAACGCCCATTCGCCGACGGCTGCGAGAAGCGATTGCTGCCGCTTCATTTTACTCTGCTGTTTTGCTTCTCGATCGCTGTACACTTCCCCGTTTGCGTAGCTCGCGCTGCAGACGACAGCCAACGTTGCTGCCAAGGACGACCAAGCTCCCGCGAATTGTGCCGTACGGAAGAGGGCGGAGAGACCCAACATTCCACACCGTTATGTACGGAAACAGCGGCTCCTCTATGCGACACAGCGCTTCCTTGTTTACCAGTCGTCTGTTTACGGCGGAAATTCGACCCAACACGCGATGCCACCACGATTGTTCGCAGGAGACTGTTTATAAAGGGGTCATGAAGACAAGTACAACTTTGTACAATTTCAAACAACCAGCCTTTGGTAATTCACTCCGCTACAATCCGACCACGAAACTCTCTTTTAACTTTTAATTCCACCGTCGATTGTTACGGAAAAAAAAGTGCCAAGAAAGAATACCGAGCGCACGTGATTGTGCGCCACGTGAGAAGCTTCCAAAGATACCACGAAAAATATGCAGCGCACGTGGACGAGCGTCTCGTGAGGAAATCCCGGAGCCGGCCAGCTCGTCCTTCGGGAACACCTTGTCCAGCGCTCGTGGCGGGATCTCTCGCGTGCTGTTCTCCTCGCCAATTCCCGTGCGTTCGCGCCTTAAGTGGGAAGCACAGACGCCGAGTTCGCGAAGCCGGTTGACGCCGGTTTTAGGGGGTGCTAGCGCGGTCCACTTTGGGAGAGATGTGAGAGTCTCTGCGGACGAAACGATCCGGGCCTGCCAGTCATGGGGAACTTTCAGCGGCAAGTTCGGAAATCCGTGTGAGGTGCTACATCCGGGTCTCCGACGAAGGGAGAGGGGCCGCCAGCCCTGCTGCTTCTACAGCCTTGCACTACTAGTGCGAGCTGCGCCAACATTTTTAACCGAGAAAACGCCAGAAATGTTGAGTAACGTTGAAATATAGCGCTACACTGACGTTTTACGAGAAGTAATGGCGCAATAGACGCCAGCCCTCAAAAAAAAAAAAACAAATTATCAGCGTGTTAAGTGAACGTTAGTATTAAAGTGATGCGATCAAACAGAACTAGATCCTTCACTACAATCACCCAGTCATGCTTCTCAATGGTAATTTCTTAAAGGTTGGCGGCAATCACTCGCGCAAACAACATTCTGCGACGTTCTAGAGAAATTGCCGGAATGTTGCCATGCTTTATATTTTTACTTGATAATTATTTTTTTTTTTACTTTCCGGCAAAATTGATGTCACTTTTATTGGGACAAAGCTGACTTTTTACTGAACCAGACTTGCATTTTGTCCTTGTGGCCCCTTCAACTCTAAGCCAGAGCTGCGCCTACGAGATCCTTACTAAGCGTGTTGGCGGAACTCACTGCCATTCGGCACGAGGCATCAGACGTCGGCATTTACTACTGGCTCCACATTTACACTGACCCAGCGACACACCAGTTAGGCCGCGCAATACTAGCCTGTCCGCAAGTATATACATTCAAGGTTCGGTATAACGCATCACGCCGGATCGCCCAAAATCATTCGTTATTTTGAAATATTGTTGTAATGAAAAAACGCGCGGCTATATGCCAGTGCTATTACTTAGGAGTGAAAATGACGTACCTTGGAAGTATACGCGTGTGCAGACGACGAAACTCTCAAATAAAAACGTTGCACTCACTTCAAAGCAGCTTTGTTTGAAGAAATCAATTATTTTCTTCCGGCGAGTGCCGCGCGCGCACGACGAATTCCACTCGGCGCAATACCTCATCGGGTACATCATCGCAATAAGCGATGAAAGTGTGTACTTTGTTCATGTCCAGTCAAACATCAATTTTCGACGATCAATTTGTAATGTCTCAGTGTTCCTGAGTGCAGCAGCAGCGGCCCTCTCGTCTGCCAACTCGTTCCCAGCGATCCCTGTGTGTCCTGGGACCCAGCAGAGGACCAGCTCATGCTTTTGTGCATACACGGACATGATAGTGTTGAATACAAAATTAACTATGTGGTTTTTGGGGGCCTTGTGCGATGACAGTGCGCGAACAACACTCAAAGAATCTGTATTGACGATGGAATTGGGAATTTGATTTTCAAGAATGTGTCGTACAATCAGTAAAATTCCATACGCTTCTGCTGAAAAAATTGTTGTGTGCACGCTCATGGTTCTGGCTGCATTGAAATTTGGACAATGAGGAGCGCACGACACCATACTAGAGGTTTTAGAAGCGTCACTATAAAATTCTGCACATGTGTATTTAAACTGCAAAGACAGAAAGTGCTGCAGTATTGCAGCTCGTGGTACACGATTTTTGTCAAGCCTCATAAAAGAAAGGTCGCACGACACAGGGCGAACTTGCCAAGGCGGTAAACTGTTAGAAAAGGATGATCTGTACACATCTAAAAACGAAGCACTGAGATCTGAGGCTCGCTCTCTCACTGTAAGTGAAAAGGGCAGAGGAACGGATGGGCGATTTACAAAGAGCAGAGATGTTGATGTATCGTTAAAGACAGGATAAAAAGGATGATTATTCAGCGACGAAATTTTAAAAGCGTAAAGCATGTCCATGTACGTTCGTTGGTTCTCAAGGCTCCACTTATCACACTCGACATAAACACTCTCGGCAGGGCTAGTGCGAAAAGCACCCGAAGCAAGACGAAGGCCCAAGTGTAGCACTGGGTCCAGTATTCGCAAGGCTGTCTTAGTCGCCGACCCATACACCACACTGCCATAGTCCAAACGAGACCCAACCAAAGCAGTATATAAGCGAAGCAGGAGTTCTTTGTCGGAACCATAGGATTGGTGGGAGACAACCTTAAGTATATTCATTGTTTTGAGACATTTATTTTTAAGTTCCTTGATGTGGGGAATGAATGTGAGTTTGTGGTCAAACACAACACCTAAGAACTTGTGCTCCTTGTTCAAAGGAAGTGACCTGCCATTAAGACGAATGTCTGGGTTCGGATGGACCCCGCGCTTCCTGGAGAACACAACGCAGGAGCTTTTTACAGGATTCAATTTAAAACCATTCTTGTCTGCCCAGCCGGCAAGTTTCTTTACACCAAGCTGGACTTGACATTCGCAGATTGACATATTGCATGATTGATAGGATATCTGGACGACATCTACATACATTGAATAAGAGATTGTAGGTGGCAGTGCCTTACCAAGAGAGTTCATTTTTACTATGAAGAGAGTGCAGCTCAACACGCCACCTTGTGGCACGCCATTTTCTTGCACGTGAAGCTTTGAGAGTGCACCACTGACTCTCACTCGGAACGTTCTTTCTGACAAGTAACTGACAAGAATGTTTAGCATGTTACCCGAGACACCGAATGACGTGAGGTCACTGAGGATCCCGTACCGCCAAGCGGTGTCGTAGGCCTTCTCGAGGTCGAAAAACACAGTTACACAATATTGTTTATGAACGAAGGCATCCTTTATATACGATTCAAGAGCTACGAGTTGATCGTTAGTGGATCGCCCCGCCCTGAAGCCTGCCTGGCTGCTCTCGAGAAGACCGTTGTATTCACGGAAGTAAACGAGCCTGCGATTTATCATCTTCTCGAAGAGCTTGCACAGGCAGCTCGTGAGGGCAATAGGACGGTAACTTGAGGGGGATGACGGGTCCTTTCCCTCCTTCAGGAAAGCTACAATCATAGCCTCCTTCCAAGAGTTTGGAATGTGCCCCGAAAGCCATATCTTGTTATATAGGTGTAAGAGTGTTAAAAGAGTGTCTGCGTGCAGGTGTTGTATCATTGTGTATGTGATGTTGTCTGGGCCTGGAGCTGAGGGTTTACACTTGCTCAAAGCAGCCCTCAGCTCATGCAGTGAAAACTCTGAGTTATAAGAAGATGTTGACCTATTGTTATCGAGTATAGGCTTCTTTTCGGCCATTTGTTTGTGTTTCATGAAAGTGTTTCTGTAGTGTGCTGAACTAGAAACGTGTTGGAAGTGTTGTGCGAGTGTGTCAGCCTTGTCTTCGAGTGTGTCCCCTGTTGTGCTGACCAGAGGCAGGCTGTGTGTTTGTTGTCCTTTGAGTTTGCGTATTCTCGTCCATACTTTCCGTGTGTCTGTGTAGGAGTTTATGGATGTTATGAAGGAACGCCAACTCTCTCGCTTTGCCTCACGGCGCACACGTTTTCCTAACGCCTTGGCCCGTTTGAACAAAATGAGGTTACCCGACGTGGGGTACCGACGAAGGACAC
Source organism: Haemaphysalis longicornis (assembly GCF_048455015.1). Taxonomy (NCBI): domain Eukaryota; kingdom Metazoa; phylum Arthropoda; class Arachnida; order Ixodida; family Ixodidae; genus Haemaphysalis; species Haemaphysalis longicornis. The sequence continues at coordinate 104,779,100 of NW_027526204.1, read as the reverse complement.
CTCACGCCTTGTTCTGGGCCTCTCGCGCCCGCCTACAGTCCTCATTTTACCACGGCCTCCGCTGGTTGCGCGGGGCACCACAGGCATGGGGAATGGACTTTTCGGCGGCGTCGAGGATATGCGCCGTGAGCAGTTGGGTAGCTTCTTCAACGTGTAGGTGTCCTATGGATGTGTGGTGTCGTTGGGATGTCTCTGTAAATGTACTCCAGTTAGCTCTTGCTTCATTAAACCTTTTATGGGAAGATGGACTGCTCGGGCTTGTACCTATATACGTTAATGAATTGGGGAAATGGTCACTACCATATGGGTCCGTGCCCACACCCCACTCAAGACATGGAAAGAGAATTGCAGAACCAATAGCCAGGTCAAGATGTGAGTATGTGTTGTGACCTATGTTATGGTATGTAGGCTGTTTATTGTTGAAAAGGCATGCTCCAGAAGATGTAAGAAATTTCTCTATCAGGCTACCTTGGGCATCCGTTCTGGAAGAGCCCCAAAGAGAGTTGTGAGCATTAAGGTCGCCTGTAAGGATGTATGGTTCGGGCAGCTGGTCAACCAGCGCCTCGAAGTCGGAGCTCGTAAGTGCAACATCAGGAGGAATGTATATGGAGCATACCGTTATCAACCTATTAAATATTATTGTGCGAACGGCTACAGCCTCAAGGACGGTGTTCAAGGTGACAGGGTGGCATGCTAAGGATTTGCGGGCGAGTATGGCCACACCGCCAGAAGAGTGTGTGCAGCCATCCCTGTCTTTCCTGTATACCAGGTAACTATTCAAGAAATTTGTGTTTAGAATTCAGATGTGTTTCCTGGACACACATTAAACTTGGCTGATTGGCATGCAGAATCTCATACACGTCGTCAAGATTATTTAGAAGGCCTCTGCAGTTCCATTGAACGATATTTTCTCCTCCCATTATGATGTATTAGAGCTACTGGAGTGTGACTATTTATGTAGGGTCTTTCGGGGCTTGGACTCTTGGACGGGTTTTCTTTACCTCCTCTGGGGATTTAGATGGAGGGACCCGCTCCTTCCGCTGCAAAGCAGACAGGAAGGGTCCCACATCCACCTCATCATCTGATTTGGAAGGGGTACCCGGCGTACCGGACCCCCCGGACTTGGCACCCTTTGCGGTGCCCTTCGTTTTGGCCGCGACCGCCGAGGGCGTCAGGAGCGCCACGGGTGGCACAGGCCTCGCGGCGGAGGTGGGAACTGCTGCGGTTTCCTCCGTCTCCATCTCCTCCGGGCCCTCGCGTGTGCTTTGGGCAGGTGGAGAAGAGGAAAAAGAGGGTGCAGCATCCCCAACGGACGTGGATGCCACCACAGCCGCTGCTGGCTGAGCAAGCGGCGCGGTGGTGGGTTGAGCTGCCTGAGGCAACCCAGGGGTGGGCGGCGGCGGGACCAAGTCCGACTCGCGGTACTGGGTCCCCGCCGAAACAAGACGCCGCTCCACCCCCCGGCGAGCTGCGTCGGCGTACCTCCCCAGAGGGAAAGAGGCGAACCTCTTCCGCGCCTCTGGGAAGGTGATGTTTTCGTTGACTTTCAAGGCAATTATCTGTTTTTCCTGTTTGAACTTTTCACAGCTCCTAGAATAGGCAGCGTGTGGTCCCTGACAGTTGGCACAGGTGAAGTTCTCGGACTTACAATTGTCTGTTAGATGATCATGTGCTGCACATTTTGCGCAAGTCAATTTACCACGACAAGAGGTTGTGCCGTGCCCAAACCACTGACACTTGAAACAGCGGCGTGGGTTAGGCACGTAGGGTCGGATTGGACATCTCAAGAAACCTGTGTTGACCGACTCAGGAAGGTTAGAGCGGTCAAGTGTCAAGATTATGTGCTTGGTTGGAATTATTTCATCATTTCGACGCATAGTGATTCGCCTCACTGCTGTCACGCCCTGATCTCGGAGGCCCTCGAGCAGATCTGCTTCAGACTCATTCATTAGATCCCGATCAGAGATCACGCCCTGGCAGCTATTGAGGCTGCGATGGGGCGTGATCTTGATGTCAACATCTACCATGCGCGTTTGCTTGAGGAGGTTAGAGGATTGTTGTTTGTTTTCTACTTCTATCAAAACTTCTCCCGTTGTGAGTTTCTTAGCTTTGTACGACTTTCCGATAAGGCTTTCAAGAAACTTGGAGATTGGAAACACAGACTGGGAAGTGATGGGCTTTGTCTTGTCAACAGATTCCATGATCAAAAACCGCGAGAAATTATCAGGCTTTGGGAGAGAGATCGATTGCAAAGGAGGAAAAGAAACTTCGGTGCGGCCCCTTTTCGGGGGCCGATCACGTTTAGGGGGGGTTTGGAAAATGCCATATGATACATTGGAAAGCAGGGAGACGGGGGTACTTTCTCCTTTGACCTTACCGTGGTAGTCAAAGAGGTCCCGGAGCTCCCTGCCTGGTAGACAAGCAGGAAGCCCATCGGCCGGAGCTTGACCTAGGCTACGACGGCCACCGTTCACGGCTTCTAACCCTTAACCTTTAAACTTCTAGCCACGGTAGGTGACAGCTTAAGTATGGGGGGCTCGGGGTACGCGGCGTCGCCACTCACCGTCACCAAGATTACTCAAGGTGCCCTGTGCGGGGCGCAAGAGCGATTGCTGCCTGTTCTGCAGATGTAGTATTTGTGAGAACTGTCGCCGAGGAGAGCGTTTGTCCTTTGTGGTCCACTACCACCACAGCCATGGCGCTGTTGTCAGGATAGTCCGCATGCGTCTACAAATACTTTTTCGGGGTTGTTGTCGTATTGTTTTGTGAGGGCTTGTGCTCTTACCGTTCTCCTGGCCTCATTATATGTCAGATCCATGTTTAAGGGTAGTGCTGTAGTTTAATGTGCAGTAGCCTAGCCAGCCTAGCCGCCTTTGCCCCGTTTCTCTCTCGTTGCTTTGGGTGTCAGTCGGTGGTGGTTCGGTTGTTCCTCACGCTATTCACGTGTGCAGGCAGGTATTTCTCTGTTGTGAGGTACTTCTCTGTTGTGAGGGTACTCAACTACCCTCACAACAGAGAAATACCTGCTCGCACACGTGAATAGCGTGAGAAACAACCGAACCACCACCGACTGACACCCAAAGCAACGAGAGAGAAACGGGGCAAAGGCGGCTAGGCTGGCTAGGCTACTGCACATTAAACTACAGCTTTGTGGTGGCGCTAGCAATTGGCGCACAATATGGTGATGATGATAGCTACTCCTCTTGGGGGAACACACATAGGAACAGCGGTTCCTGCTTCTGCAGAGGTTACCCAAACATATTCCACACTATTATGGGCCTGTGATCGACATCCGTAGTTGACCCCCATCCCGAATCCAACTCTAGCATCCTGGGAGGCAAGTCTGGCTGACCCCAGCGCTGCGACACAGCTCCTGCTGACGTCCAGAGCGGAGGAAGCCATGGCCACGGCTTCCCAAGACGGCGCCCTGGACTAAGGGTGCTCAGGAAAATAAAGTTTACTTCCTTCATTCCTTCCTTCACGCGAAAGTTGCGCCGCTGTTACTTTACCCGAATTCGTAATACTGATGTTCCTCGACTGTAAAGGAGAAAATAAATTACGTGCGTAATTCCGAAATATGCGCTTTACTGAAATTCGTCGTTTTGAAATATTTTTACATTGAAAAATGGGCAATTTGCTCGTGATTTTGAAATTGTTCGTAAATGCGAGAAATTCGTTAATGTTGGTTTCGTAGTAACGAGATTTGACTGTATACGCGATTATATGCTCACACCCCCTATAGCCTCGTCGGTATATTGTGGAATGACCACAATATGCTTAATGCCCACACAGCGGCGGGTAGGGCCCGTCACCCTATGTATAGACTTCCCACGGCCACTGTTACTTCTTCGGACACTTGCCCCTTCTGTGTGCTTCCTGCGTCAGAAGCTGACGTTGAACATTTGCTCTGGACTTGCCCAGGCTTTAGAGACGCCCGAACGGAACACCTCCGAGGCACAGGGCTCCATCCTGGCAGACACCCAGATCAAAAGCGCTGGATATGGGGGCCAGAGCACCGGTCTCTTCTTGAATTTTGGCGCGCCACTGGTGCAGTGTTGTACATATAAGAATATTTTCTTATGCCGTAGGGCAATCTTTCGCACACACAAAAAAAAACTTCTTTCGCTGTCCACCCTAGAAGAACTGCTGCTTGAAAAGGAAAGCCTCCACCGCACGGAACTGACCTCGTGGCTCGTTCGTCGCCAGGAGGTCTTGCTGCGGGGGCGTCGAGTTCCATGAGACGGCCATTGCCCAAAGCTTAGCTTTCCAGGTTTTGTGGGTCGTTTGCTGACACATGGCCCTTTTGTATACACCCTGTACCAGAGAAAACGGCACGAACGAACTACTGTGGACCTGCGCCGCACTTTGACCCGCTCGAGCGCAACACCTCCGCGGCACAGAGCCCGATCCTGCAGCAGGGTCTAAAATCTCCAGCAGTGGATGTGGAAGTCCCGGCACCTGTCTGTTCTCGCCTTTCTGCGCGAAGCAGGCGACACGCTGCATCTGTGAGGAGCCTTACGCCTTAGGGAAATGGTCGCTACAAAACGCAAAAAAAAGCGTGCACCAGTCGTTGTCGCTCAGTCGACAAGGCGTCAATTTTCTGATGGAGGCGAAAAACAAAAACGTCCGCGTCTTGAGATTTTGGCGTGCGACTTCATGGCTTAACGGGACCCTGCAACACTTTCGATAAACGTTCTCACTCTTTTCTTCGCGTCTGGAAGCACTGCGAAAGATATATATATATATATATATATAGTCATCGCCAGCACGGAGCGGAACTGCGTGATTTGCTCGTCGCAGCACATACGCCTCCCGTTTCTGCTCTGCTTATGTGTCTTTATTTTTAAAGTTGCTATCGAATGCGTCCATTGCTGGGACTGAAGGAAAACCGGCCACCGGCCGCTACATGGCCTTAATGACGTAATTGGAGCAGTCGAAGAACGCCAAGACCGGAAAAGGGAGAAATACCTTTTGAGCGAGCTTCCAAGTTATCTGATGGGCATAGAGCAGTAATTGTTGGCTTAGGTACCTTGTCATCCCCTAATCTAAGCACTCGGTGTGTTGGGTGACTACGTTCTGCAAGCATTTAAGATTTCAAAAAAAGTTGAAAATAAAAGTGTTGCAGGGCCCCTTTATAGGGGCCATGAAGACGAAATACAAGTTTGGTCGTTATCGGGGCAAAGACTGCTTTGCCCCGATAACGATGATACAAATTTTATCGCGAACTTCTAACATTTAGTGGACATATTAAGGAAACATGTGAAGCAGCGGCGAATCCCTAGACACTTTCCGGCGACTTTTCCATGACGTCACAGCGTATTCTTAGTGCGATTCGCGGCCGCCAAACGATAACCCATCGCTGAGACACATCAACGGACGTGCTCAAAATTATGTTTTTGGTGCTGACCCATATGACGTCACTGCAGCGAGAATTTTGAAAGGTTTTCCGTACTTCTTGCGTTTTTTTTTTTATAAGAAAATGTCTTTCGCTGGAATGGAGCTTCGTGAGCTATAAAGCCAACTTTGAATTTTGCATTCATGGCCTTAAGGGCTCCCATGAGAGTCTAAACTAATCTGGAGCCTTCTGGACGCTTCCCGTTCAGCTAGTCTTGTTGCCTTATAGCAGCCTCAAACTCAATAAATCCATGGTCAGCGCGTGATTGGAATCGCGCACGAACCTCCATTTACTTACTGCGCTTCCGTATTAACTGCGATGCTGTTCTATAATTCTGAACCTTCAATCGCGCTCTTCGGACGCGTTACGGAACCGACCTTGAGTTGTTTCTCCATATCATGCCGACATCGGGCTGAGTGAGCGAGTTTTCGTTAATTTCATACATTACGCCGAATCTGTTCTGCGTGGACAGCACCCTCTTGTGTCCACCATCAACAACGAAAGAAAATAACTGGCTGCGCCCACAATAGATGTGCACGTGGTTGGAGCGGGCGTTCATAGCAGATCAATGCTTCATTCAAGTTGCAGGTTCCAACGCCTCAGCACTGCATGCCTCCGTGCATCCGCTTGAACAACCCGATATCCGCACGTCACACAAACACACAAGTAGTTTTAATTGGTCCATAGCCCCTCCTCACATCTTGATTCCCAGCTTGGCCGCGTAATACTCCAAGAGAAATGGCGTTCACAACGTAGACGGTCCTGGAAAGCGTCGCGGAGGCGGCCTATACAGGACGCTGCAGCGCGGTGCTCCAGCTATAGAAATGCATAGATAAGCACTAGCACGCAGACAACTTAAGGGGATCGAGTTACGTTGTGTCCATGGCACGGGGCGTTCGTGTCGTGTCTGAGAATTCGGTAGGATAGAGTGATAAGACGTCGAGGGTTCGCAGCGCATGCGACGCCTCGCAGGTCATTATCTTCAGCGGCGTTGAAATAAACAACTTGAAGGAAATCATGTCTCCAACCCCCCTCTTTTTTCATTGAATAGTGTATGGCCTTGGATCGACAGGCGCCGTATAGCGCTAGGCTAGGCTATTCTACATTTGCGCTGGGAATAAATGTAAACGCGCACATGTGCATGGGGCGAAGATTGTAAGAATTGCTGTTACCATCGCCTGCGTTGCGTCGGTGCGTTAAACCCTACAATCAATCAATCAATCAATCAATCAATCAATCAATCAATCAATCAATCAATCAATCAAAGCTGTTACCATCATTAAAGGGGCCATAAAAACAAACTACAAGTTTGGTTCGTTAAAAAGACTGCTTTGTTCCGATGACAATGATAAGAAACTTTAAATAAAAAGAGAGCAGCAGTTGTTTTATGTTAATACTGTGCGTTTATTAAAATGTATTCGGAACAACTGGCGTAACGACGAAAATTATAGCGAGTGTGTGCACTCTCGCGGGTGCCGATCCGGGGTTTCGGCCACCAAAAATGTGGAAAAAAATGTGCTTGATCCCTCTTTCATAGGAATCGGTAAAACATGAAAGCGAAATGTGCCTTCACCGGAGAAGTTGAATGTTTATTCTGCATCGATATGAATTCCTTGCACATCGCTATTTATATTTCACCAGTATGGAACCGCTGGACAAACCAACATTAGACACGGTTACACGCGCCGGAGCACTGCGTAAATCCGGCTGAAACCACAGGCGCTCGCAAACCGTGCGAACGAAACCGAATGGGTTGTCAGCGAATAGTTTGGTGATTTGACGGCCCACTGCAGCGAAAGCAGCTTGATTTGGGGGTCGGAAGCTGTCTTGTGGGTGTGCTTGGAGACCGAAGTCCGGTTGGCGGGTAGCTTAGGCAAAGGTGCGGCCACTTCGGGTGTGCTCCGTGGCGTGTACGGCAGAAGGTTGAGTTGCGAAGAGCTGAGCTTGTGGAACGCGAGAGACGGAGTTCGCAGCCCGCAGCGGTAGCGCCAACTATCGGAGCTCATTAACGCCACAACGCACTACTTCGCTTCACCTCTCCTAGACGACAGCACCATCTGAATAGGGATTTTTGTAGGAAAGGCTATTCGCCCCGAGCGCGAACAGAGTCGGCCCCTGGCGGCGGCGGGACGAACCGCTCCTAGTGTGGATGGCGCTCTCGCGTCGTCTGCTTTTTCACGTTGCGTGCGGCGCAAGACGCGTGCTGCACACGACGAAACAACCAATATGTGGGCTCGTTTGGCAGTAAGCAATGACATAGTTACCTCTGCTTGCGCATTTCCTCTAGAAACGCAATAATCAGCGGCCGTTGCGGATTAATGCGCCGGTTTAATTCCACGAAACATCTTCGCCCTGGTCACCGCTTGAGTGTGCACCGTGTTATAAACATTGTTTCCATACATTGCACTTTTCTTATTGTTGAGTGCAGTCGTCTGCCGTTTCGGGAACGTCGAAGGGTGCTTTTTGAAGGCGGCGTGGTGATTATTTAAAGGATAAAAGTTTAGTACGCGAAACGGGTAAGAAGCGACAAGAACTGTGCATACGCGTGCAAATTCCACACCCTTGTAAAATTGCGCTGTGTCCTTATAGAAAGAAGAAACAAACAAAAACATTTACACTGCACACGACCCGTGCGCTATCACCCATACATTACCGGACACGTATTTTACACCCGCAAGCGCCTCTGTGATCGTGTCCTTCCCGTACCTTTTCTAAAATAAATACCATTTTTGGACAGTCGTTGTTTATACTGAAGAGGAAGAATAAACATTTTTCAACTGTATCAAGTTGCTAATTTTACGTATTATTTAAAATACGTTTCTATGGATGCGCAAGAGTATTTAGGGGGGATTTTTCGGTAAAATTAAGCAGTTGTGAGTTTGCGTCAGTCAAATGGCATTTCGTGTGTCATTTTCATATATATCATTTTCAAATCCGACATGAATCACCTTGTCCAGACACGTGTCTCACTCAGCATAACCAAATGCCTAATATGGTCACGTCTTAACCTCTTAAGGTGGACCTAAGTTTAAAGAAAGAGGAGAAAACGCGTAATATAATGCGCGTTGTTGCCCACATGTGTGAGGGGTGTGTGCCATGACTCGCTGTTTTTTTTTTTTTTCCACAATGCTTGCTTTCAATAAATTTTGAAAAAGGCGTCCCACAATTCCTGGACAATCTCGGACCAAAGGGGGGTTAATCAGTTTTGAAAATACGTGTACATACTGCTTTTTCCCCGCTACAGAACACGACGCCTAGTGTAGTTTCGATTGGAAGTAATACTGATAACTATAGTTTGGCTTTTCGCGTTACATGCGTTCTCTTCTCGCTGCTCTTGCAACGTTGAAAGGACCCCCCCCCCCCCCTCCCCTTCCTGAAAAAAAAAAAAAAAAACTAAATGCACAGAATTTCATTGTTTCCTCAAGAATTAAATGCCAAGACAAATGCGATATTCAGTTTACAAAACAAAGTAGTTACCGGGAACCCGTTGCACTGATTCGCAACGAGAAATAAAAAGGAAATGTTTTAATACATCTGCAACAGCGCAACTTCATTTATTGCCATCTTTAGGGTTCGTAAGCGACCTTATACGCAAGAATGCAAACACATCTCGCTGTTGCAGGCACCTGTTAGATTTTAAAAGGAACGCAAATGGTCAACAGAGCAGCCGTAACAGAAAAATTCTGCTCACTGTGAGGTCCCAGAAGTTTCGTTTGCACACTGTAAACCTGCTTGGCACTTTGCGAAAACCTAGCTAAACATGAGATGTTGATTGTACTGCGTGCATTGGCAATTCAATTCGCAAGTTCCCTTGCGACGAAAGCCGTAAATAAGTGATCCGAAACCGTTATTCATCAAACTTTCCTTCAGAGTCGCTAAAATTTCATTTAAAAGACCCGTTAGAGCGGTTACATTTATATCTCTCCGCTGATCAAAATTCAGTAATTTTATGTTGTCTTTTGAACACAAAAAATATCGTAAGCTCTTGAAAGAATTTCGGGGCAATTAAGCAGTGTTACCATTTCAGGGCATCCCACAAATGCAAGAATGCGTCATGCTACCAGTGAACGTGACTGAGATTGCCGTTGTAAACTAAATTTCAGAGATCGAGGCTTCCTGATTTGTTTCTATTTATGCTTTTATTGAAGGCTCAAAGCCATAGTCTGGAAAGATCGAGCTTGCTACGAGCTACAGCGTACAAGTTCATTGTCACAATTACGGCCATTCTGAGATTCCCGATGAGTCGTAGCTTTTTTTGGCTTAGTAATGAAAACTGAATGCCGCTTCCATGCTATACATTGAACGTTGAGGAACCGAACTACAGCATACCACTCTTGTTTGCACCTTTCGTGCTCACATACGGCGGGAAAAAGGCACGAAGCGCGCCCACAGTGTGCATTCTTACGGGCCGCTCAGCGGAGCATCCACACTAGCAGCGCGACGCTGTCGCCACCTACATGTCGAGCTCGCGGCGAATAAGGGGCGTTCGTAGAGCTAAACAGGTGTGAGTCATAAACCAGTCGGCAAAGCGTCGGGCACCTCCCGTTGCGACCAGAGTGATCGTGGGCTCAAAACCTAGCGCCGCCGCGTCAGTCATTTCCGTGACGGATGTGACGTCGGTGGGGTCTTGTTGTACCCCGGAATAAAACACTTTCGTGTTAAAATAGAGATATTAAATAAAATAGGTGCAATAGTGGCGACTGTCCTTCCGCTTTCCAGCGATTTCTCTATGATGCCACGGAAGCTTGCTTGTGCGCTTAAAGGCCACCGACCAAAGGACCCGCCAACATGACAGGGCCGTATACAGTGAGGCACCTAAAGTTTTGTTTGATCGTATCAGTTCAAGGCAAGCGTGCAATTCACACACGAATAACTACGTTTTTAAAGCTAGACCATAATAAGTTACGCCTGTCCATTTTACGTCACTGTATATAAGCGAAATTTGAAAGTTCTTTATTATTTCTCGCTTAAAAAGACTTGCGCGCCTGGAAAGGAGCGCTGGGTGAGTGGGCAAAGGTTAGTTTTTCAAATTGAACACAGTCGTATTTCGTCTTCATGGCCCCTTAAGCAGAAAAAAAAATTGCATTTATATTATTAGCGCCTTGCAATACAAATCGTCCTAAAAATCGCCGCGTTTTCGGCTCTTCATAACGATTTACTAAAGGACATTAGGTAAGATGTAATATGGTTAGGGTAAGTTAGAAGATTGTGAGATGGCCTAATGGAGCCGACAAGCAGGCATATTCTGGGCTACCGAGGACCTCAATAACAACAAGAAAAGAGAACGTGGTGTGACTCTTAATTCACAGAGATATGGCGGGGAACGTAGAGGATTGCTCCAGAGTTAACGAAAGAGTCGCAGTCGTCGCGATCAGGCTGAACAAGCGGTGCAAGTTAACGTAGTACAAGTCTTTCAGCTAACAGCTAGTCCTGATGATGAAGCCGGAGACAGTTTCTATGAGGCAAGTTTAAAGCGCAAAAACTTTAGACAGAAGACGAACGACACAAGGACAAGCGCTTGTCCTTGTGTCGTTCGTCTTCTGTCTAAATTTTTTGCGCTTTAAATTTGCACTATGTATTACCAACTATCTCGAACCCTCACGTTGTTACGTTTCTATGAGGACCACGAATCAGCACTGTAGAAGGTAACATCACAGTTCACGACTGTGAAGGGAGACTTTAACGCAAAAATAGGTGAAAAGCAAATGGGAGAAAGGCCCGTGGGGAAACTCTGAAATAACCAGTCGCAACAGTAGACGAGATACACTGGCTGAATTCGCCGACAGAGTTTACTCGGGGATAATGAACACATTTTTCTGCAAACGAAAGAATAGGAAATGGACATGAAAAAGACCCGGCGGCGCACGCACACACCCACACAAAAACGAAAGACTTCATTTTAAGTGACAACCCAGGTATGTGCAGGTCGTGGAGGTACAAGGTTCGGAGCAGCAATCATAGGTTGGTTAAGTGCACAGTTCAGCTGAATTTTAAAAGAGAAAGAAGAAAGCTCGTGAAGCATTAAATACCTAGCATGAAGTCAATCAGAGCCAGAATTCAGGCATTTAAAATAACCTTTCAAAACAAATTCGCACTTCTAAAAGAAGGGAACCAGGATAGGCTAAATGACAGCGTAACCACGGCAATCACAGCAATCAGCACGAGCTGTAAGAGAAACAACATGTAGGAAGCACCCTAGAAAACTAACTTGGAAAACAAGGGAACTAACTGCGAGAGAGAGAGAGAGAGAGAGAGAGAGAGAAACTTTATTGTAAAATGCAATTAAGAGGGCGGGGTGGCCGGTGACATGAGGCTGACGGCGACAGTGGTGGCTCGGTTCACCAGGGAGATTTGGATCCCCGGATCCGAGCTACCCAGCGCCCCCTCCCACTGCTCGCCACACGCTATGTAGGGGAAGGGATCTTTGGGACATGCTCACATGGAGTGCGACACGGCGGCTAGAGCACCGCCCGAAGGGCAGTTGGGGGAGGGAAACAGTGTGGGGTGGATATGGTGCAGCACTGCACGACAGGGAAGAGTGTCGGTCTGCAAGAGCCGCCACGTGCGTTTCTGAGAGTTGTGAAGGCTGGCATGAGCGAGGGGAAACGCGCGGCGGGAGAGATGGTAGTGTAGGACCAAGTCGTGATAGCTATCTCGGCTATCTCGAGCCGATCTGGCGCCGTGGGAGGAAACAAGGCTGGGGCCCGCTCGGATAGTGAGTTCTCGAGCAGTAGAGCCTGGGCCGCCTCTTTACCCCCCCCCCCCCCCCCACCGGTGTGGGCTAGGGATGAATTGGGATGAATTCCGCAACGTCCGCGCTAGTAACCCCTCGCAAGAAGTTAGAACTAATTGCGTAACGTAAGAACATGGAAGTGTCGAGTACGGCCGACCAAATTGAATTAGCACAGCTGTGGAAAGTGGTTAACGAAAAGAAAAAAAAAACGAAAGGCATTCGTGTCGCGCGTACAACATGGAAGTAATTGAGGAAGTACGAGGAAGATTAAAAGTAACTGAGAGGGAGCTACCTATCGGCAAAAACAGAATGTACGCACTCAGAGACGAGCAGGGTAGCATTACACGCAGCATGGACGAGATAATAAAACGAGTAGGACGATTCCACACCAGGCTATCCGCCAGCCAGCACAGTAGACCAGGAGAAACTAATGATGATGATGATGCTGGTTGGATGTTTATGGCGCAATGCCAACTAGGGCAAAGAGCGCCAAACAATGGTTATGCATGACGGATGAAGATGCAAACTCTAAAATTGTTCAACAAAAGCAAAAAATATAATCAGTAAAATAATTAAAGGACAATGAGGATGGCTGGTGTAAAAGGCCCGGGTGTGATAGTGCATGGCATGAAATTAGTGCAAAAACTACGCGTGATAGGAAATGAGGCGTAAAAATTTGATTTCGGCCACAAACTGAAAGGTGCGTTGAAGACAAATCACGGGATCATCCGCTAGAAAGAGAGCTGGGTGTATTGGAATGTGTTGTCTGTAGAGTTGAGGGAAGTGCTTGCGTCTTGTTCTGTGGAGTGCTTTAGATATAATGAGAATGTGAATTAAGGATAGGCCGTCCCCACACCTGCTACACAAGGGTCTTGGAGATCCAGTGAGCAGATGGGAGTGTGTCGCGTGTGTGTGGCATATCCGTTATCTAGCTAGGGCACCTTCGATGAATCTGTAGTGTGAGTCAGTAGTGTATCGTTCTATGTGTGGTTTTATTATGTGTAACTTGTCTGTCTTTGTATCCCAGTTGGCTTGCCATGTTTTGCGAAGGTGTGTGTGACTTAAGGTCAGTGTAAGGTATTCTTGTAATGTCAACTGTAGTTGTAAGTGCAGCAGCAGCAGCAGCCATTTGATCTGCTGTCTCATTTCCGGCGATCCCCGAGTGACCTGGCACCCAGCACACGGTCACTTCAAGACTTAACGCATATGCTGACATAATGGTTTTACAAACTAAATAATTAACATGATTTTTACAAAACTGCTTAGAGACAATGCACGTACTACGCTCAAAGAATCTGTGCAGATGATGGACTTGGGAATTTTATGATGGACTATGGGATTTAAAACCAGAAATATCCCATAGGCTTCAGCCGTAAAAATGCTGCTTTTCGAGTTTAGAGTGTTAGATACCCTAAAATCAGGTCCGTGCGCAGCGCACGACACGATACGGGCTGTTTTTGACGCGTCGCTAAAAAATTCTGCACACTTGTATTGCTTTTGAAGAAACAAGAAGTGCTGCAGAATTGCAGTTGTGGGCACTCGTTTTTTATCAACTGCTACAAAAGACACGTCGCACGACACGGGGCAAAGCTGCCCCGGTGGTAAAAAGTCAGAAAGGGTTGATTTGTAGGTGTCTGAAAAGGTGACAGAATATTTGACGCTTCCTGTCTCACTCCATGTGTGAACGGAGCAGAGATAGATGGACGATTTAGAAGAAGTTGGGACATGGGTGTATCACAAATAAATGGTTTGAAAGTATGGTGGAATATTGACGAAATTTTAAAAGCATAAAGAAGATCCATGTATGTTCGCTGGTGATCTAGGGACCATTTATGATGATGATGGTTGGTGTTTAATGGCGCAAGGCCAACGAGGGCAAAGAGCGCCAGAGAAGTTATTTAATGAAAACAAGTGATTACCACAAAAGGTAGGTATAAAATGTCCAAACTGGACATAGTAAGATCAATAAAGATAATGGTGATGGCTGATGTATAGGGCCAGATGTGATTACGCATGATAGGAAATGAGGTTTAAAAACTTAACATCTGACAAATATTTAAAAACGCGTTTCACAGAAACCATGGCATCGTCACCTAGAAACAGAGATGGGTGTAGGGGAATATGTTGTCTGTAGAGTTCTCTGAAGTGTTTGTGTCGTGTTGTGTCAAGTGCCTTGCATTGTATGAGTATGTGGACTACGGATAGGCCCTCCCCACACCTGCCACACAAGGGTCTTGGAGATCCCGTGAGCAGGTGGGAGTGCGTTACATGCGTATGGCCTATCCGTAACCTAGCTAGGGTAACTTCAATGTGCCTGTTGTGTGAGTCAGTAGTGTAAGTAGTGTATTGTCCCAGGTGTGGTTTTATTACATGTAGTTTGTTGTCTGTCTGTTCGCTCCAGTCTGCTTGCCAAGTTTTACGGAGTTGTTGTCTAATGTGTGTCTTGAGGTCTGTGTAAGGTAGTGTTGACATGTCGACTGTGTTTCGGAGTGCAGCATTGGCGGCCATTTCATCCGCCACTTCATTACCGCCAATGCCAGAGTGGCCTGGCACCCAACACACAGTCACCCCAAGGTTTGAAGAATAAGCTACCATAATCGTTCTGAAGACAAGATTAATGACATGGTTTTTTGATGGCTTTCCGGATGATAATGCACGGACGACGCTCAACGAATCTGTATAAATGACGGATGTAGGAATATGATGTTCAACTATGTGACTTACAACTAGAAATATGCCATATGCCTCTGCCGTAAAAATACTTGTATTAACATTCATTGTTCTACATGCTTCAAAATTGGGCCCATGCGCAGCACAAGACACCGCAGTGGACGTTTTAGATGCATCGCTGAAAAACTCTGCAGCCCTGTATTTATTCTGCAGATGCATGAAATGCTGCAAAATCCCACTTCTTGGTGTCCTGTTCTTATTGTATTCTACGAAAGACAAGTCACATGCTACAGGACGAAGATGCCATGGTGCTACAAGATCAGTGTGAGATGATTTGAATGTGTCTAAGAGGGAGACCTCATGAATAGTCACCTCGTCCCTCACTCTCTGCGAGAAGGGAACGGAAATTGATGGGCGGTTTAAAAAGAGTTTAGTTGTGGATGTATCATTAAAAACCGGTTTAAAGGGATGGTTATTCATTGATGAGATTTTGGAGGCATATAGGAGGTCAACATAAGTTCGCTGGTACGCTAAGCACCATTTGTCACACTCTGCATAAAGACTGTGGACAGGACTGGTACGGAATGCCCCACAAGACAGGCGAAGCCCCAAGTGAAGCACTGGGTCGAGCATTTTAAGTGCTGTTTTTGTGGCTGACCCATACACAACGCTTCCGTAGTCCAACCGTGACCCCACCAACGCGGCATAAAGTCGAAGCAGGAGTTGTTTGTCTGCACCGTACGATTGGTGAGACAGGACTTTTAGAATATTCATTGTTTTTAGGCATTTTTGTTTGAGTCGTTTTATGTGGGGTATGAATGAGAGTTTCTCGTCAAACACCACACCCAAAAACTTGTGCTCTCTTTTTACTGGAATCGAGTCACCAAAGAGTTTTAAGTCGGGATCGGGCAGGATGCCCCGCCTTTTTGAGAATACAACGCAGGTACTTTTAGAAGGATTAAGTTTAAACCCATTTTCATCTGCCCAGCGAGAAAGTTTATTTACCCCAAGCTGGACCTGACGTTCACAAATGGATATGTTACATGATTTGAAAGATATTTGAACGTCATCTACATACATCAAGCAGGATATGGTTGGCGGCAGTGCCTTTCGGAGAGAGTTCATCTTAACTATAAACAAGGTGCAGCTCAATACGCCACCTTGAGGCACGCCATTCTCCTGCACGTGAACGTTTGAAAGTGCCGAACCGAACCTGACACGAAATGTTCGTTCGGACAGGTAACTTGAAAGAGTATTAAGCATGTTACCTGTCACACCATAGGATTTTAGGTCTGCAAGAATGCCATAACGCCATGCCGTATCATAAGCTTTCTCGATATCAAAAAATACGGTCATGCAGTACTGTCTGTGTATAAAGGCATCCTTAATGTAAGATTCCAGTGCAACTAATTGATCATTTGTGGATCGACCTGCCCGGAAGCCTGCCTGGCAGCTCTAGAGAAGACCGTTGTACTCAAGGAAGTACACGAGCCTACGGTTTATCATCTTCTCGAGGAGCTTGCACAGGCAGCTTGTCAAAGCAATGGGCCGGTAACTAGAAGGAGAGGAAGAGTCCTTCCCTTCTTTTAGGAAAGCCACTACTATGGCCTCCCTCCAAGAGCGAGGAATGTGCCCCGAAAACCAAATCTTGTTATATAGGTGGAGGAGTGTTAGAAGAGTGTCTGAGTGTAGGTGCTGTATCATTGTATATGTGATGTTGTCTGGGCCTGGAGCTGAGGGTTTACAAGTGCTCAGAGCGGTCCTCAGCTCATGAAGTGAAAACTCCGAGTTATAAGAGGAGGTTGACTTATCATTATCACGTAAAGACTTCTTTTCCGCCAATTGTTTGTGTTTCATGAAAGTGCTAGTGTAGTGTGCTGAACTGGACACGTGTTGGAAGTGTTGTGCGAGTGTGTTAGCCTGGTCTTCGAGTTTGTCCCCTGTTGTACTGACCAGGGGCAGGCTGTGTGTCTGTTGTCCTTTTAGTTTGCGTATTCGTGTCCAGACTTTGCGAGAGTCAGTGTAAGAGTTTATGGATGTTACGAATGAGCGCCAACTCTCTCGTTTTGCCTCACGGCGCACACGTTTTCCCATCGCCTTAGCCCTTTTGAACAATAAAAGGTTTCCCGACGTGGGGTACCTGCGCAGGATACCCCACGCCTTGTTCTGGGCCTCTCGCGCCCGCCTACAGTCCTCATTCCACCACGGCCTCCGCTGGTTGCGCGGGGCACCAGAGGCGCGGGGAATGGACTTTACGGCGGCGTCGAGGATGTGCGCCGTGAGGAGTTGGGTAGCTTCTTCGACGTGTAGGTGTCCTATGGATGTGTGGTGTAGTTTGGATGTCTCTGTAAATGTATTCCAGTTAGCTCGTGCTTCATTGAACCTATTATGGGAAGATAGACTGCATGGGCCTTTACCTATGTATGTGAGTGAGGTGGGGAAGTGGTCACTGCCATATGGGTCAGTGCCCACACCCCACTCGAGAAGAGGAAAGAGAACTGCGGAGCCAATCGCCAAGTCAAGACATGAGTATGTATTGTGTCCTAAGTTATGGTATGTAGGCTGTTTTTTGTTGAAAAGGCATGCTCCTGAAGATGTAAGAAACTTCTCTATCAGGCGACCTCGGGCATCCGTTCTGGAAGAGCCCCAAAGAGAGTTGTGAGCATTAAGGTCGCCTGTTATGATGTATGGCTCGGGCAGCTGGTCGACCAGCGCCTCGAAGTCAGAGCTCAGAAGTGCATAATCAGGAGGAATGTAAATGGAGCATACCGTTATCAACCTATTAAAAATTATTGTGCGTATTGCTACAGCCTCAAGGACGGTGCTGAGAGCGACAGGGTGGCATGCTAGGGATTTCCGGGCTATTATGGCTACACCGCCCGAAGAGTGTGTGCAGCCATCCCTGTCCTTTCTGAAGACCATGTGCCTATTTAAGAAATTTGTGTGCTTGGAATTCGAATGCGTCTCCTGAAGACACATCACACTTGGCTGATTAGCATGCAGTATTTCGTATACATCGTCAAGATTTTTAAGGAGGCCTCTACAGTTCCATTGAATTATGTTTTCTCTTCCCATTATTTAGTGTGAGAGCTACTGGAGTGTGTGTGTGTTTGTTTATGTGTCGTCTTTCGGGGCTGTGACTCTCGCCTTTTTTGGCTTGTCGGGAGGCTTTGGCGTCGGGACGCGTTCCTTGCGCTGCGTTGCAGGCAGGAACGGCCCGACATCCATCTCGTCGTCGGATGTCCGAGGGGTGCCCGACGGACCGGGCCCCCTGGACTTGGCCCCCCCTCGGGAGCCCTTCGTTTGAGCCGCCACCGCCGAGGGCGTCCGGGGCGCCAGAGGTGGCACGGGCGGTGCGGTGGCGGTGGGAACCGGTGCGGGGCCCGTGGTGTCCATCACCTCTGTACCCTCCAACGCACTGGAGGGCGGGGAGACAGAGGCGGGAGCGGCACCGGTCCCGACGGAAGAGATGCCACCACAACCGCTGCTGCCTCAGCAAGCGGCGTGGTGGCGGGTTGGGCTGCCAGGGGCAACCCAGGGGGGGGCGGGCGAGAGACCAGGTCAGACTCGCTGAACTGGGTCCCTGTGGAAACCAGACGCCGCTCCGCCCCCCGGCGAGCTGCGTCGGCGTACCTCCCCAGAGGGAAAGAGGCGAACCTCTTTCTCGCCTCTGGAAAGGTGATGTTCTCGGTTACCTTAATGTTTATGATCTTTTTTTCTAGTTGAAATTTTTCGCACTTGCGGGAGTATGCCGCATGCGGCCCCCCGCAGTTTACACAAGTGAGAGTTTCGGCTGAGCAGTTTCGGCTGAACGACGTGCGCCGCGCACTTTGCGCACGTCGTTCGGCCACGGCAAGAGTTCGTACCATGCCCGAACCGCTGGCACTTAAAACAGCGCGGCGGGTTCGGGATGTACGGACGGATGGAGCAACGGATAAAACCTGCATTTATGTATTGTGGAAGAACTGCGCGGTCGAAAGTCAAGATAATGTGTTTGGTGGGAATCTCCTTGTCGTCTCTGCGGATGGTGATGCGTCTCACGGCAGTGACGCCCTGATCCTTCAAGCCGGCAAGGAGATCCGCATCCGTTTCGTTCAAGAGATCCGTCTCGGATATCACACCTTGCGAGCTGTTGAGGCTCCGATGGGGTGTGACCCTGATGTCTAGATCAGCCAGTCTAGTCTGAGCTAGAAGCTTCGTGGACTGCTGCTTGTCATTTACCTCGATTAGTAGTTCACCAGACCTTTGTTTTTTGCACTTATATGATTTTCCTGTTATGGCTTCAAGATACTTGGCAATCAAGAAGACTGACTGAGATGCAAGAGGGTGGGTTGGATTGATGGATTCCATGACAAGAAATCGAGAAAAATTATCTGGTTCAGGAAATGTCAAAGATGGCAATGAAGGAAAAGATACTTCGGTGCGGCCCCTTTTCAGGGACCGATCACGTTTGGAGGGGGGTTTTGAAAATGCCATACAGTATGTATAGAAGCAGGGGACGGGGGTACTTTCTTCCACAACCTTACCCTGATAGCTGAGGAGGTCCCGGAGCTCCCTGCCTGATAAACAGACAGGGAGCCCATCCGCCGGAGCTTGACCTGGGCTCCGACGGCCACCGTTCGTGGTTTCTAACCCTCCACCTATAAACACATCGCCACGGTTGGATCCAGCTTATGTTTGGGGGCTCGGGGTCCGCGGTATCGCCAGTACCGTCACCAAGATTGCTCAAGGTGCCCCGTGCGGGGAGGGACCATTTATCGCACTCGACGTATAGGCTTTGTACGGGGCTAGTGCGGAAAGCACTCGACGCGAGGCGAAGCCCCAAGTGCAGCACTGGGTCTAGCATTTTCAGCGCTGTTTTTGATGCCGACCCATAAACCACACTCCCGCAGTCCACCCACCAAGCTTGTGAAGACACGTAAGAGGAGTTGCTTGTCTGCACCATAGGATTGGTGTGAAAGGACTTTAAGAATGTTGATTGCTTTGAGGCATTTATATTTTAGTTGTTTGATGTAAGATGAATGTGAATTTTTCATCTAAGACTACACCTAAAAACTTGTGTTCCTTTTTTACAGGATTTGAGTCGCCATGGAGCTTCATGTCAGGGTCTGCTATAGGCAGAATCTGCCTTGACGTTGTGGAGGTCGGAAGTTCGATTCTCCCCGGGCGCGACGTTTTTTTTTAAGCTGACGTTGGCGTATTTGGAAACTGAAATCAAATATTTTGGCATAACAAACGCCCCTGACTCAGGCAGAATCGTCAAAGCTCCTTCACTGGGGTCTGTTCACTGAACGCTGCCGTTGATTCTGCAGCATGGAGGCTCAGTTAGCCACACTGACAGCAACCTAGCGACGGCTGGCGGCGTGTCTTAAAAATTTTCAAAATAATTTAAAAAAATACATATACAATTTAAACGTATACAAATATTTATGTTAAAAGGTTTTCAATACGTAAATAAACGTTTCAGCAGTTACAGTAGCTGCTAGGTTTGCAGGTTACGTGACCGGGACACATATTGTAGTGTCAAGTTTCGACCCTACGAACCACCACCCTTCCGATTTCAGAAAGTTTGCTGCCAAATTGAAATTATTTACGCTAATTTGTTTATAAATTGCTCGTGGTTACCGGGCTATATAAAACGCTGCCTTTCATATGAGCTAGAGAACATATACGCGACAAAAATCGGTTGTCCGTCCCTTGCTTCAAGCCATGTTATCAATAAAGCACTGAGGTTTACAGCGAGTACAGGATTCGAAAAATTTTGGACTAGAAAAGGACGTCCAGCGGACATCCAATATCCGCATTTTGTTACCCCTGGATGTCCCCTGCACACTTCGGTTTGCAAATGCCCACTTTTGAACGTCCGACGGATGTCTGAAAATCCGGCTGGGGCGTCTCTCGGACGTTCGTAGGATGAGCAATTCCTTTGCATCGGACCATCCCACAGACGTCAGTAAGGCGTCCGCCGGCTTTCTGCAGATGTCTGACGGACGTACGAATGCCCGACACCGGATGTCCGACGGATGTTCGATGGACGTCTGTGGTCCAATCCAATAGGTATCATCCACGGTATAATGCATTAAGTCGGTTCCAGTTCTCCAGTGAAAGCGTTGGCTTTTGCCTAGAATCAAATGAAACGTAGAAAAGGAGACGCCAATATGCTTGCATAATTGGTGACTGCGGTTCAGCGCAATCAACCACGAAGCTCATGCGAAGAAACGAACTGTAGTAAATGCGTATCCGTCAGGCCGAAACCGGAACCGAAGCTAGTTTACTGGGAACTACTTTGGCGCAGTAACACAAAGCAGTTTAGCTCCCCCCACGTAGCGTTCTCTCTATTGCCACAGAAGGGTGTTTAACATATTGCCCGAAACACCCAATGACTTCAGTTCACTGAGAATACCGTAACGCCAAGCGGTCTCATAGGCCTTCTGGAGGTAAAAACACCATTGCGAAAAACTGTTTATGGATGAAAGCATCCTTAAAGGAGCCATGAAGACAAAATACAAGTTTGTTTAATTTGAAATATTTCGCGTTTTATAGTGTCCCCAGCACTTACGCGACAGCAAATGATGCCGTATTCACTGAGAAATTAATCAATTTAGGTTAAAATTTTGATTCTCCCGCTAAGTCATGACGGCGCGTATACTAAAAAACTTCCACTGCG
Organism: Haemaphysalis longicornis; assembly: GCF_048455015.1. Taxonomy (NCBI): domain Eukaryota; kingdom Metazoa; phylum Arthropoda; class Arachnida; order Ixodida; family Ixodidae; genus Haemaphysalis; species Haemaphysalis longicornis. The sequence goes on along the minus strand of NW_027526204.1, from coordinate 104,757,635 downwards.
CCATTCGGCCTGCAGAGATGGCGCTAGCATACTCTGCACTCCGCCGTTGCTTTGTTTTTGACCGTGTTTACACCTGGCTGGTTTTTGTTACGGCAGAAAGTAATCGTTTCGTGAAACAGGAGGTATGCTTGACAAACAGGATCACGTAAAAGGCAACGTCGCTTACGCCATTCGGCCAGCGTCGTATAAGACAACTCCAACGCGTCGGACTTCTGTGCAGCTAAGACAAGCATAGTGCGCCCAGTGCCAACAGCAGTGCGCATCGGTGCTTCTATGTTTACGTGTATTTTCGTAACTTTTGCTGTTTACCGCACCATTCTTACTGCTGTAAAATGGATGTTCATTACATTTAGGCGCAAATAGCTCGTTCGGCCTTATAAGTTCTGCCTAATTCGCGTTTGCTTTTGCCGGCATCCGCCTATCGCAGAGCAGTCTGGTATTACATCATAGGTTCTGTTGCGGTAAATGAGCTAGTGGGTCGCATGGACATTCTTTTATGTCCTAATTATATAGCTTATTTGAGCGAAGTTTACGTTCAGAGTGGTGTCAGTATGATTCTAACGAGGCAATAGTTTTGAATGAACCGTGCTTGTGTTTTGTCTTCATGGCTCCTTTAATGTACGATTCAAAGGGAAGCATTCGCGCACCCCTGCATGCAGCGGTCTAGTATACACGACGTTGCCCAGCCTCTGCGTGCTCGCGAGGTGACCACGGCGCGATGTGGCTTGAATGCTCGCTGGTAGCTCATAGGTGACCCTCCAGGTGCCATGCCAGTCCTTGTTTCTGTTACTGTGGGGGGTGAGGCCAGCAAAACTGAGGCAAAAAAAACCATTCCAAAGGCTAAAAAGGTTTCTCCCAAGCGCTTGCACGGCACTTTATTGCTGCTCGCATTGCTCTTGCACTCGACGTGCGCCGAACAGACGCATTGGCAAAGGAACGGAGGGGCCATTTTCTTGCGGGCTTCTCCAGTCAATATCTTGGACACTCGCTGGCTTGATGTCCTGCTGTCTCAGACGTCGCCACTGTTGTGGCAGCTGTGCACGCAAGCTCCGGTGGCGCCTCTTTAAAACCTTGGGCTTGCAAGAGGACGAGTAGGTGCACAGCCGCCAAAATGTGACTGCATGCTCCACTGCAACCCACCGGGCACTCGCACGCTGCCTCCACAATCTCCCCACTGTCCGTCTCAGAGGTGAGGCACACAACATAGGGCCGGCCAATTTTTCTCTGGGAGCGAAAGCAGTTGCTGACCACATGGATGAGGCCCAACCTGCAAGAACAGAGAGAGTAACAGTCAATAGCACTCAGGGAAGAACAGGACTACTCCGCTACAGTTTATCCCAAAGGGACAGAGCAGAAAGCAGTGGCCGCAAGGAACAGACTCAAAATGACCAGATTTTGTCTTACTTAACGCTGTTGCAAGGGCAATAATCTACACCTGAAACAGCAATGATGTCAAAATTGTTTTTCAAGTTCGAGCGTGCAAGTATCACTGCATGCTTTGTTAATGTACTTTCAAGAGAAGGAATTTTAACATTTACAAACCTCACCGTGGGTAATGATACCAGTACCCGCATATTCGTGTTCGTCATAACTTAAGCAAGCAATATTATGATTATCTGGAACTCACTTCCAAAACCTTTCGAGATAAACAGGTAAACATTCTGGCTATACCGATGACCCATCGAATTAAAGAAAAATTTAGTTCAGTGAGTTCGAGCTAACGAGGTTTTACGGTAATATCTGTTCGGGCACACTCAAAACATGCGCTTTAGAAACTACCACGACCACCCCACTGCCAAAAAAGGACAAGCCAGACGCACAAACAGATTTTTTCGGTAGGACATGCGCAATAAATAATGAAAACACACACAAAAAAGAAAATTCAGGGCGCATGTGCACTTTTGTAGTTGACTTCGCCGCAAAGCACGAATGCTTTGCGGCAAACGCGCGGGCGGACGACCATCACGGAAAACGGCCGCAACCTTTCCGTAAACATCTTCGCCAAAAATCATCCCGTAAATTCGATGTACAGCATTTGAAAATACCTAATCCACCCACTAGCGGTATACGGTCTGGCGATTGTCGCTTTCCTCTTTCAGGGTTACTGCAACAGGGTCCCCGCTACGCATTTGCATGGTAAACAACGGTAAACAAAGTGCTATACAAATGCTCATACCGGTTAACTCGCGTCAAGGAAAAAACAGAGATTTACTTACTGCGAGTCGCACGTGTTTGTCCGCACCGATGAAGGCGAGCAATGCGGCTCAGTGGCTAGGCGGCATGCCCTGCTCCGCTGCTGCTCGGATGGGTCTTTGGCGCGGCACCACGAGTGGTGTGAGTCCTCAGACACAGTCGGCAGCGCAGACCAGTCCTTCTTCCACAATACGTGGTCGGGACCCGGAAAACGCAGTCCAGTTTGACCCATACCGCGTTACCGTCACCTACTCTTCCACAGTAAACAATACGAGACTTCGCGATCGTCGCCCGTACCAATATGGCGGACGGTCTTGTTTACATCAGTGTTGCTAGATCACCAAGCAATTTCGCATAGGGTCTATTGTTTACAGAATAAATACCGCATGATAGTAGAACGTTATGGCTTCTCGTGCTTTGGAAGAATTCCAATGGTTGATGGCTAGTTGGTTAATGGCTTTTCGAAAAAACAATTCCTGCGTAGCTGAAGGACGAGAGACAGGAGGGAACCGAAAACCTGTACTCGGCTTCACAACTGAATGCTGCGGTGGTTTTACGAGCTGTCACTATAGCTACGCTTGAAAAATCATGCACTCCTCCGTCTAACGACGATGATGGTTTATCGCAAAGCTTTCTTGTGTGGGTTTCCTTGGTTGTCTTCTGGATTTAAACTTTGACTAGTTGAGCTTTGAATTTGACCAGCCCGCCATTTGGTCTTTTGATCGTAGCGTATTTGAGATCATTTCCTATTCGATCTCGCATGAAGAAAGCTTCGCGTTAAACCATCTTCGTCGTTAAACGGAGGGCTGGATGATTTAGCTGTTTAATTTTGCACTTCCATGCAACCCTCTCCAAATCCTAACTGCTTCCAGCGTGTCGGAAATGCGTCTATGCTGGAGGACTCGGGCTGATGCACCCCTATTTGAGGCAACTATACACATATATATATAGTCGAGCGTTTTAAGTGCGAATGCACTTCTTAAGCGAGCCTGAAGCGTCCGCCGCCGTCCGCATAGCAACAGCTGCGGGTGCGCGCGCTCCTCGTCTTCCTTGGCAACGGGGGGAGATGGGCGCGCGCTGCCTGGCCGCGGACGTGGGGGATTGGCCAAGAATCGGGCGTGAGAAGGGCTAATGCACCCGCTTAAAGGAGTACTGACACGAAATTTCAAAGCTGAGATCCGCTCTAGCAATCAAGTACAACGACAACACAAATAGGTGTCTGTGAATAAATGCCTCTTTCTTTCTTTGTAGTTGTGTGTGTGTGTGTGTGTGATCTCTCTTTCGCGAACATTACCGAACCGCGCAAATTCAACTCGTGCATTCGCACTTTCACATTCTTCCCCTCAGGGAAATACGGGAAATTTTTTTGGTTTTCTCGCACGGCATTACACGATTTTTTAGTTACTCGGTAAAAAATACTCAAGCATAATAAACCCAGGCTGACATTAAAACTGCCACATTTGTTAACAATCGGTACCAGCATTTATTCAACGCAGGTGATAAAATGGGAAGGGGATGGATGGTTTTTAGCTTGGGTTGTTGGGTGGTTGAAAAAAATTACGCCCACCTCCCCTCGCGGGAACCCTGGTGTGATGCGACGCTGAGGGGGGTTCAAGCGCAAGCGGAGAGCAACCGTCGACCGAAAGGCCGCTGGAGAGCGACACACCGGTTATATGCGCAGCGTGCCCGAAGGAGAGGACACCGCGGAGAGAGAGAGTAGTGCACATGCGCAGCACCGCGCGCAGCGCCGCCCACCGGCGGAGTGAGAGTGCGCTGGGCCGCACACCCGCAGATGTTGAGAGAGAGTGTTCGCTCTTACCTGGGCACGCGCCGGCGCCAGTGCGTTTGCCGCGGCTATGACGCAACACAATCCACTTTAATCCAATCCAAGCCAAGACAATCCAATCGGATCCAATCCAATGCCCCTCGCGAGAGTGTTCGCTATCGGAGAGGAGAGGGGGTGAGCGGAGGAGAGTGCGGACGCCGACGACGACGACGATGACGGACGCACGCAGGAAGGACAGGGCCGCCGACAAGAGATGCTCTCAGCGTCGCATCTAATAACTTTGGCTCTTAATAAAATGACTACTACAAACGTGAGAGTTCTCTAAGGCTCCCATGCTGTCACAGTGTCGCTCACAAAAACCGAAGGTACAAATCTCACGGTTATAAAAAGAAAGTGTAAATTTACCACGACGCGTCCACGGCTACACGGTAACCGATCTCGTACGTAAGTACCTTTCTCTTCAAAGCACACGTGCCGAGGTACCCCAGCGTTAAGACTGGAGGGGAAACCGTAGTCATAGAAACCAGTGAAGATAATTTAAAGTATTAGAAATTAATACTGACAATAAAAAAATTACGCCCACCTCCCCTCGCGGGAACCCTGGTGTGATGCGACGCTGAGGGGGGGTTCAAGCGCAAGCGGAGAGCAACCGTCGACCGAAAGGCCGCCGGAGAGCGGCACACCGGTTATATGCGCAGCGCGCCCGAAGGAGAGGAGACCGCGAAGAGAGAGAGTACTGCACTTGCGCAGCACCGCGAGCAGCGCCGCCAACCGGCGGAGTGAGAGCGCGCTGGGCCGCACACCCGCAGATGTTGAGAGAGCGTTCGCTCTCACCTGGGCACGCGCCGGCGCCAGTGCGTCTGCCGCGGCTATGACGCAACACAAACACAATCCACTTTAATCCAATCCAATCCAAATCCAATCCAAGCCAATCCAATCGAATCCAATCCAATGCCCCTCGCGAGAGAGTGTTCGTTATCGGAGAGGAGAGGGGGTGAGCGGAGGAGAGTGCGGACGCCGACGACGACGGACGCATGCAGGAAGGACACGGCCGCCGACAAGAGATGCTCTCAGCGTCGCATCTAATAGTTTATTCCTACTCACATCGCGCAAAGGCAGGCGCAGAGGGCTGGAAAAAGCGGTCATGTCAATGTAGCCCATTCCCGAACCTAGAAGCATCAAATAAGTTTACTTAGCCGTTAGTGCATTTAAGAGGAAATTAATACTAATAATAGTAGTTTTATTCATGCTCAGAACGGATAGATCCAAGCAAAGATGGCTGCAAAAAGCGCTCATGTGATTGCAGCCCATACCTTACTTTAGAAGCATCCGAGAAGTTTACGTAGCCGTTATTGCATCTAAAAACCCAACACATCTGTGTAGACTTCCTTTCACTGCACATATCCACTCACAACACCACCAAAACCTTCAAAGCACCGAAGCAAACACGGCAAAAACAACGGTAGGCTGCGTAGCTCAATGCACCGGCTCATTCCACTAACGAAGGGACCGCCGAGTGGTGGCGCCACCCATCCAGCTGCCCGGTCCCCACAGTAGGCTGAGCCCTCAGTGTGGCGCTTGATTTCCCCCTCTGGTAGTTAACAAAATTTGATCTATAACACGTGACTCATGTGAAAGCGACACGAAGATGATTACCACCGACTGCCCAGTGCTGCAGACTGTCGTAATTATTCTGCTGCGGAATCGTGATGCCTTTTATTAACGCCAGTATCGAAAGAACACTGGAGCTGTACGTACGTCTATGAGCGTACGTTACGCTGTAGTAACAGATAAACAACTTCACCATCCCTTCCCGAAGAAAGTTTAGGGAAGCGCAAAAGCCTTCTCACATCAAAACTGCGTCTACAGAGCGTTGAAACCTTCGCCAAAATAGCGTCCAATCGATTATCAAACCTTCAAAGACCCAAATCACGAACGAAGAACGAACCCATGCGACGATTTTGCGCGCACCAAATAAACGCATCAACGAGCGATCTAAATGTATATCGATAAGTGGTTTATAAGATAAAAGTATACTATTGTACTCCTTCTTCCTTATCGATGCGTGTCTTGTCTTATCTAGAACTGTTCCTTTTCCGCGATTTTCAAGTATACCCGTTTTGACACAATGTAAGCCCGGTTTCGCGCACGCGCCGTGTGTCCAAAGATATCTTACCAAAGATATCTTACCAAACTAAGCGGTTAATGGGGAAATGCACTAGTTTTTTTACATGAAGCCAGCGGTCTTACTGAGGAAGTTTTAGCTTTAAAATTTCATCGGCACCGGTAACACCACGTCTAACGCAGCATGCGCAGTCATGAGCTGTGGCGGCTTTGCCGCAGTATGGTTATATTTGTGGTGGTGCACCTTTTACAGGCGTAGAAATGCACTAGCTGCGAATACTACGAATTGTCCAAGAAGAAAGAGGGAGCTATCTTGCTGGCTCGAGTCATGGAGGAAGAAAAGCTCAGTATACAGGCCCCGCTAGTGATCGGCACATTGAGAGAAGTGGGGAGGAAGTCCCGCGGATGTGGAGGAAATCCCGCAGTCCGGTTCAAGTTTTCGATGTTACACTCTGGAGAAGCATAAGTGGCAGCCCCTCCCCCCTCTCTACCAAGGGCGCTAGTACTCCAAGCCCAGCGACCCCGCCCCCCCTTAAGGGGTATTCACACGACGGAGCGTTTCAGCGGAGAAATCCGAGGGAGGTCGTGACGTCACCGCAGGCGGACCTCCGCTCGGCTAGCTCCTTCGCTCACACGGAGGATACGCCTTTCGGACGGACATCACTGTTTGCAGCCGCCTATCTCGAAAGCATAGCTGCCGTAGCACCGCCGATTCCGCGACGGCGGCAATTTCTGTTAAGCGCATACGTACTGATCTTGTCAACCGACCAAAAATTGGTCGTCGACGCGATGCAGGTGCTGCCGCGCGGAGAGAACGGCGCGCGACGTAGTAGCAGCCGACCGGCCCACCTACAGGCCCGCATACTGATGTTAGGCTTAACACTGCGGCGAATATTCGATCGCCGCTCTGGCAAGCGGCACAGGTGACGATTTTTAAAGCAACTTTCCATCACATCATTACCCCATTTCTCATATACGCAGCTTTGTTTGCGCCTTGGGGAGCAATAACAAGCTGTCGCTCGAGCTACCGGCGCCGGCCTGCGCCACTTCGCAGCCGCCGCCGCCGCTCGCCAAGCGCCCGTGCTGGTGGTATACGCGGCTCCCTCAGTGCGCCTGTCATGAGCGCCACGCATTTTCGCGTCCAATGTATTAAGAAGCGATAAAAATAAAGTGCCTGCAACCGCTCTAGAACTTCAGTCGCGGCCAGCTGCCCGACGAGCAGACGAAATCCCGCCGCCTCCCGCCGCGGAGCGTCGGAGGGTTTGTAGCTCGCGAGCAGAAGCTCCGATCTCCCATCGGAGGCGGTGCGCCGGAGAGAAACCGTGACGTAGGGGTCACGTGGTGCGCACTCCTAGGAGCGAAACGGCGGATTTCTCTCTCGTGTGAATACCCCTTTAGCGACGCCACTGTAAGTGCGATTGTTGTTTAGGGAAGCAGAAATAAATAAGCAACTGCTCGGACAACACAGCATATGTTCGCATTACAGCGTTATAGTTCACTGTAGTTTGCAGGCACATTGCGACATTTTGTAAAGGCTAAGTTGCAGCCACCCTGCGCGTGTCACTGCAGAGTTGAAAGATGACTCGAGACTCGCCCTTTCGTGTGACACAATAATGGCAGTACATTTAGTTTGGAAGTACAACCCCACGCCCTACGTAGTACGATCAAGTCACAGAAGTTCAGAGTTACTACCGCTGAAGAGCAAATACAGTGAGATACTCCACCACGACCTTGTGTCCACACAGGCACGCGTACTATACGTGGGGCGGAAAACCAGGTAACAAACAAAACAACGTATTGGACGACGCCAAAACACTCATGCGTGCGACTACTTGCAGGGATGTACCGCCCCATCTGTCCCTTACGTTTAGCTCGCTTTCCTACTCCTCAATCAGGTAGATACCTGCGACCAAAGCAAGGAAACTGCGCCGACAACACTAACCGCAACTACGCTGACCGGTGTGAATGGGCGCGGCACAGTCGTACTACACACCGGCGAGGTCACTTTTCCGACAGCTGAGGACCAGCTCCACCTCATTCTTGGAAAGCCCGCCGTGACTTTTGGCTACCGAAACGCCTTTTTTGAGCGTATTGGTAGCGCCACCGTTAGCCGATTGCACTATTTTTTTCCAACAGCACACGATCACAACCGAAACCAGGGGGGTAAAGCGAGCTGCGAGACCGTACAAATCGTGGGCGCTGACATGATACAATTCTCATGGTTGCCAGATCAATTTTATTCAGTCTTCTAAACAGTTGTTCTGTAATTGTTTAACTAAAACAAAGAACTTAAGCAAAATAGTTACAAATAATTGCCTCAGTAATTAAACTAGCTCTATAAAAGAACTTTTACTGTAATAAGCTTTAATTCGCGAACAAAGAGTAAGTGCGTAGTTCAGTTTTGGTTTTGATTTTTGTTAAGTTTGCTAGGAAGGGGCGAGGCCCTTGCGCCTGACTTGCGAAGTGTGTGTGTGCAGTCTCCAGCTCAGATCTGCGTGCGTGCAAAACGTGTACAACTGGTACAACTCGGATGAACGCGCTGAGCAAGTGCCTTCCCGGGCGCTCGCGAGGCTGTCATTCGTTTCTTCACGTTAAGCACCCTATCTATTGCCCCTGCACTGACGCCGGAACAGCGATTCCGATCTGACCTTGACTACCGCAAGTTCACTACAGGCTACGGAGTGGCAGCGATCGTTCGCGTTGGAAGAGAAATAAAAATAGATTTTATAATCATTCCGTTCCAGTTGTTTTATTCATGGAAATTCTTACAGCTCTCCGTGCTTCGATGTTCTGGGCAAACGTTCGTAAAGGTAGAACGAAAAAATAGGTAACGAAATGCGGGTTCTTTCTAAATCAGTCACAATAAGACAATAAGTCAATGTTCTCTCCCCGCGGGCTCTGTGCAGCAGATTAGTGCCCATTCAGTCCGGCAAGCTTTCCCTTTGAAGTGGTGGAAAGCAGCTAGAACTTGACGAACACAGACTGAAAGGAAAACGTGACACGCCGCTGACTGTATTTCGCATACTCCTTTGGCATGCATTCTGCCACTCCGTTGGCCTGCGATCGACCGCGCTCTTTCGTTCCTGCGCTTTAAAGGGCCGCGACTCACCGGCAATATCAGCGTTGGCCCATGCGATAACGTTTTTTTTTCTTGGTGTCAATAAAGGCTCCATATTAAGCTAAAGTCACAGTTCACTTTACTTCATTTGAAAAGCATTGAGCGACGCGCAAAATGTCACAGAATTGCAAATAAAGCGGTACAGCGCAAAAAATTACCCCGCATTTCCCCGAGGGGGAGAATGTGAAAGTGCGAATGCACGGTTGTCGGCCCGCTTGCGGCGCTTGCGCTCGGCCCCCGCATCCCACCGCCTCGCCGCCTTCTCTTCCATCTCTTCCATCGGGTTTGTAGTATCACGTGTACACCACGCAGTTATCAAGCCGCTATAACGCCGCTGAGTCGCCAACGCACGCCGCTGACGACGTAGTTTGAATGCGTTAAAGATATAAGGCGCGTCTAACACTGATATCACAGTCGCGTCCGTAGCCCCCTCTCAGTCCCCTCTCAGCCACCGACGGGGACGGTCATGTCGAGAGAAAGCTCCCCACGAGTAGGCGACGCACTCGCGTCGGACCGGTTTCCCCGGGACCCGCCGGCACCGTCCGCCTCGGCTGCCTACCGAACCCTACTGCCGCCGCTTCCCACCGGAAAGATGTCCGAAAACTCCCTGTTTCTGCATGGAGACCCGTCTGCACGGCCTTTCAGAGTGGAAGATTTCGCGTCCACACTTCGTGACATCACGGACCTACAGAAGATCGAATGCCTCGGTCCCTTTCAGTTTAATCACCTATGGATGGTGACATTCACATCGGAAGCGGACATGGAGGAGCTGGCAGCACGCACGGAGATAACAGTGAAAGGTAGGCGGTGCCTTGTGATCAACCCCAACCGCCGAGAAATCGCGGTAAGGGTGCACTGGGTACCGCCAAAAGTCCCAGACGAGCTGCTCATCCGGCAGTTCGAACGTTTTGGCCGAGTGCAAAGAGTGGTTCGTGAGGGGTGGCAGAAATCCGGCCTCACGCACATGGCCGGCACCACGAGGATCTTCCACGTGATTCCCTCAACCCCGACATCCCTGGAGGCGATCCCTCATCAGGCGACTCTCAACGGTTGCCCCATTCTAATCGAGGTGCCCGGACGGCCGTCGCTCTGCCTCCGTTGCTACCACACCGGACACTATCGGAAAAACTGCTCAACTCCATGGTGCCGCGCGTGCCGTGCTTACGGGCATCACGAAACTAACTGCACGCAGTCGTACGCGTCCAGAGCGAAGCAGAGAGCGCCCGCGAGGAATCTCGAGGAGTACATGGACGCCGATGACATGGCGGCAATGATGAGCACCGAGGGACCTGAGGCAGCCGCTCACCCACCAACCCCTCTCCAGGCATCCCCGCACGTGCCTTCGCCTCCAGTCAACACCGACGTTCCGGCGCAAGAAGCAGGCCAGCTACACGAGGCAGAGGGGAAGAGAGAAGAGAAGAGCGAAGACAACGAGCCGTCCGGCCTCCGACCCTCAGTCAGCTCCGAGCCCAACGCGCACGCCGAGAGAGGGAACGGAAACGAGACACACCGCCCCCCACCCCTCGCAGCCGGGATTACCGCCGACAGGTCGGTGGGAACAAAAGGGACAGAGGAGAATGCCAGCAGCGTCGACGACGTTCGCCCCCTTCCCCCCGAGGCGACCGGCAGGCAGAAGGAACCACAACGAGGCCGCCCTAACACCAGGAAGCAAGTGGCCCCTTCCCAAACGCCTTGCAAGGAAAAGGAGGAGACGCCAGCGATGCCGAGCGTGAGTAGAGAAATGGTCAGCGACGGGGCCCACGAGAGCGGCGCGCCCCGTGAACTCAAGGAAACGGTCTCGGAGCGGGGTGGCGAAGCTTCCCTGACCAACGCCAAGCCCGCGGCGGACGACGAGCAGCGGAGTGAGGAGGCGAAACCCGCCGACGTTGAGGGAGAGGAGGCGGCCCTCCTGAGCGACCAGCCAGGAGGGACCAGCTGTGACGACGCGGACGACGAGCTCCCGACGAAGGCCGCCGCAGCATCGCGCAAACCCGATAACATCACGGGAGTTGAGACTCGGCGGAAGGCACGCGGGAAACACGGCGGTGCAGTCACCAACAAACCGAGCCATGGAGATACCGGGTCAACGACCGCTGGGGGAAGCTCGACTAACGGACGGACTTGACGCCCTGACCGGTAAGCGCTTTTCACACCATGGCATCACACCAGAACGCAGTCACGCTTGCCACTTTAAATGTGGTAAGTCTAACCTCACAGAAAAGGAAACATTGGCTAGTTGACCTCCTGAATGAAAAAAAAATAGATGTGGCCTTTTTACAGGAAACCAAAATTGCCTCTCGAGAGGACGCTCAAAATTTTGTACGATTTTTCGGCCACCAGTTCTGGTGTTTTTACACCCTCACACCCACCCGAGCGGGTGGTACCGCAATTCTAATCCGGAAACACGAATTCTTAACAGTAATCGACTGCGAGCTGGCGAAGGACGGACGCTTTTGTTCCGTCGACGTCCTGGTGGGAGGGGAGCTTACACGCTTTGTGTGCGTCTATGCGCCTAATGATACGCAGGCGCGGACCGACTTCTTCTCTTCTATTCGGGACATCCTAGTGGTCCCGGGCCGTGTTGTCCTAGCGGGCGACTTTAACTGCGTTGTAAACGCCAGCGACAGAGCAGGTGCTAAGGGTGTAGTGGACGCGTCAGCGCGGATTTTGAAAGCGGTCCTTCGAGAGGGCGACCTGGCTGACGTGGCCCTTCAGCGTGGGTGGTCAACCACCCGCTTCACTAGATGGCGAGGCACGTCACAGGCCCGCCTCGACCGGATTTACTTGACGGGGGACGCGTTGCCATTAGTGATCGATTACGCCGTCACTCCTGTCGCGTTCTCGGACCACGGCTTGGTGACATGTACCATCCGAGCTGAGCGTGAAATCAGAAAAAAAGCCGGCAGCCGTTGGCTGATGAACTCCACGGTCCTCGAACACGCGTCCTTCGTCGATCGCGTAAGAGGTGAAATTGAAGCAATGAGCACTGCGCCCATTGATGGAGCTGCGTGGGAGCGCTTCAAACAGCATGTCAAAGATGCAGCAATCACACTCGGGCGACAAGAGGCGAGAGACAGAAGGGCGAAAGTAAATCGACTGGTGGAGTGCCTGCGCTCCCTCGTGGAAGCGGACGAGGAGAGGCCGGGGGAATTCTCTGAAGACATCCGTAACGTGAAAAACGACATCCGCGCTGAGCTCGAAAAACGGTATTGGGGGGCTCTTGTGCGGAGCAGGGAGCAACGAGTGGAGTCCGAGGCACAGCCATCGAAGCTTTTCGGCGCCTTCGAACGAGCAAAGACCGCCACTAAAAGGATTCCCGAGGTGAACCATGCCGGTGGTCTTGCTAGTGGGAGCGAGGAGGTGGAGACGGCCTTCAGTGAATACTACGCAAGGCTGTTTTCCCCGCACGCTCATCTTGAGGCTCCTCCACCGGAAGTCACAGGCGCGCTGCCAACGGTTGCAGAGGACGTAAAGGCCACAATAAACGAACCCATATCGGTAGAAGAGGTCAAGCGCGCGATCAAGAAACTCTCAAAGAATAAGTCACCGGGGCCTGACGGCATAATCTCGGAATTCTATCAGGTGTTTCGTGAAGAGATCAGCCCGGTATTGGCGGCGGTCTTTGAAAACATCAAAAGCACAAAACTGCTACCACCCTCCATGCGGAGCAGTAACTTAGTACTCATTCCCAAAAAAACCTCCCATAACACAACACCCAACGTGGAAGACTTCAGGCCTATCAGTCTTCTTTCCACCGACTATAAAATCCTAGCCCGCATCCTGGCCCAACGCCTCGAGACAGCCCTCAGTAGTGTTGTGGGTCCTCACCAGACGTGCGGGTTTAAGGGACGCTCCATCAACACCAACCTGCACCGCATGCGGACCATCTGTGAGGTGGCGGAATCAGGCATTCACCCCTTAGCTGTCCTACAACTCGACCTTAAAAAGGCCTTCGACCAGGTTGACCACGCCTTCCTGTTCACGCTTCTCGGTCAATGTGGGGTAGGGGATACAATGGTCGAGTGGATAAAAATTTGCTACACCGCCATCACCACCAGCATCATCATAAACGGGGAGGTGGGGGCGCCCATCGACATCGGAAGGTCAGTCAGGCAGGGCTGCCCTATGTCCCCGATCCTTTTCGCATTGTATATTGAACCACTTTGCAGGATGGCAATAGCGTCCAAGTCAACCAAAGGTTTGGTTCTCGGCGACGAAGAGCTCAAGGTGTTGGCCTATGCGGACGATGTTGCGTTTGTGTGCTCCTCGAGAGAGCAGGCAGGGGAGGTCGTCGCACTGGCTGAGGCATTTTGTCGATTCTCGGGGGCCCAACTCAATCTTTTGAAATCAGAGGGCGCATGGCTAGGGGAATGGCCCACCAAACCACAACAACTCTACGGAGTTCGATGGAGGGAGGGCATCACCCGCTACCTCGGGGTAAACCTAGAAAACCGCACAGCCACCGCCCCCAGGTGGCAGACGAAACTGGCAGCTGCTGGAAGGAACTTGGAACCCTGGAGAGCGCGACATATTGCCCTTTTCTCTAGGGCACATGTCTGCAACGCCGTGGTATACCCAGCCATCTTGTACGCGGCCCGAGTCTCGACCATTGACGCAGGCTCAGTGGCCAAGTTACATCGGTTGTTCGCTGTTTTCGTCTGGCGATCCACGTATGAGCCCATGCGCCGCACCAACGTTTTCTGGAGCGCTGAAGCCGGGGGGCTAGGGCTCGTTAATTTAGAGCTTAAACTAACCGTGCAACGATTTTTGTACTTCCGAGATCACCGAGATGGCTTCCTCCAGGCGGCAGTGCAAAATGTAGGCGCGTTGCACCTCGCCCCTTGGCTCGCAACAACAGCGGAGCTCCTAGGTGGTGCCCGTGCAACAGGTTTTTACAGAGAAGTGGCGGGGGCGGGGGCGGTGGCCCTCTTACAGGAGCGCTTCTCGTGGGAATCCCTCTGCTCAGTGAAACCAAGGAAGCTGTATTGGGACCTCGTAGAGCAGACCCTCCCACCGCCCATGTACCGCCTGCCACCCCTTGGTCGGCCGAAAAGTGACGTCCTGCGGCGAGTACGGAAGCTCCCTATCCCGACTGGCTCGAAGGACTTTTTCTTCCGCTTTCACACGTGTATACTGCCTACAAAGGCAAGACAGGAGGAACGCGGTTTTTTTTTGCCAGGAGGGGCCAACTGTCTGCTGTGCGGAGGGAGGGAAACTGCCGAGCACGTATTCATGGACTGTAACACGGCGTTCTACTTCTGGGATGAGCTGCAGTGCTCCTTCAACACGCGCTGGAGAATCACTTGGACAAATCTGAAGTTCCTAGACGCGGCCTCGGAACGCCCGCTCCTTCGCGACTGTGTCCACGTAATAGGGCTCCACTCGCTATGGAGGGCGAGAGTCGACGCCGTCGAATGTACTGAGCGCCCCCGACCGGCGTGGCGACACTTCGTCCAAAAGGCACAATGGGCAATTGCCGCCCTCGACGGGGATGAGGCAGACTCCGAGCTACGCGACGCACTGGAACGGGGAACGCGAGCACTCATGGATTTCAAGTCACAACAGCAGAGGAGATGGGACGCAATTTGAGGGCTAGCCCCGGGTAACGCTGGTGTCCAGTTATACCAAGAAATGGCTTTACCCAAGACCTCTGATTTCTCCCTTCCCTCTATCCCGTTCACTTCAAACTTTGTGCAATGACACAGTAGCCCTGTTGGCAACCTCTCTTGCTTAAGTTTCACAAACGCTCTGTGACTTCGCGGACAATACTCCCCGATTGGCTTACAGTTACTTGGCAAAGCATCCTGACCCTCTCCTCGCATGATAGCCGATCGCCTCATTTTTATGTTTAAGTGGAGCCATGTTCTGATGCGCTCGGAAACCACTGTAATCACTGCATACTGTTCTGTATATATTTGTAAATAAAGTTATTGTTACCAAAAAAAAAAAAAGCGTCCGTAGCTTGGTCGGTAGAGCGTCGCGCTGCGGCCGCAAAGTCCTCGGATCGAAACCTGGCGCCGGATGCCGTTTCTTTTTAAAATATAGAGGAGCACTGCGGACGCCAACGCCGCCGCCGGCGGTGGATGGTTTGGGGTCGCTTATAAAGTGTATTCACACTTAAAAATGCTTGGAGATCGTGACAGAGATTCATTTTTCTGTGCGCCCCAGTTGCCCCAGTACGGATCAGCTGATTCTTTGGCGTCCTCGCGCATGCGATCAGTCGCATTCGAGCTTGCGCGCAAGTCTTGTGTGAGCGTTGCCACATCTTGCTCAAATAGTCTCAGTACATATAAGTCACACGCTGAACCGAGAACACGTCGGTTACCTACCCACAGGAGATAAAACTACGCAATGCTGCCGACGCCGCCTGCACAAAATCCGCCTGGCCAGCGGTCCGCCATGTTACAATTAATCCCGGCATGCTTCGCTAGCCGGACGCGGAAACGACACAGTCGAACGTTACCAGATTACAACCCATCGCTTTCACCGTTTTTAGTAAGCAAAAGTTCAGCTGGCAACCTTCAAATCGTTGTATCATGTCTGCCTTTGTGTGTCGTACGCTTCCAATGCATTGGCTCAGCGGCGCGCTTTCCCTCTAGAGTCAGTATATTATCTCTATCATAGAGTTAATACTACTGACTCTCTATGACCGAAACCGCCGAAACCTCGAGCAGACGGCGCTGCCTCGAGCTTGCGAGGTAGCGGATGAGAGCCAGAGTTTATAGTCAGTTTCGTATCTAGGAACATCGAAGTTAGTGTTACGGTAATTTAATGTTTATGGCCGTAAAATATCATAAACAGAGATAAATTTTTGTCAGAAGTTTTTCCTAACACTGTTAATGCATAGTATCAGACGCAACGTTTACGCTGCCCCATATATTGTTGACAGGGCAGCGGCCCAGTCAACATCACGTGACTTCCGCTCCGTTATTCCGGAAGTAAGCCCAAATAATTTTGTCCCGACTTGAGACAACGAAGAGCGAGTTGCGCAATCCTCCCTGTTCCGTGGCTCAGCCGGCTGAGCTGCTGACCCTGGCGCGCGCGCCTTCCCATTGCGAAGTTTGCGTGCTCACGGGGAGAGAGAGAGAGAAACAACGTTTTTTATTGTCCGGCAAAAAGACGTGGCCTGAACGTCACGCTGGACGGCCACCCGGCGCTCGCTACCTACTCGCACCCAGCCTCCGAGGAGAACGTGCTGTCGGCCGCTGGCGCTCGAGAGCCTCCAGCGCTTGCTGGACGGCCTCGCGCTGGGCGTCGTAGTCCACACTCGCCACCGCACTCGCTAGGCGCGGCGGCAACGCGTCTGTGACACCGTCCTCTACTTTGCATTTCCACAGCATGTGCGCCATGGTGGCTCGGTCCTCGCCACACACCGCACACACGTCACTGGCGTACACCTCTGGGCACACATGTTTCGCCACCACCGGTGTCCACACCGCTCGCGTCTGTAGCTGCCGCAGCGTCACCTCCTCCTGTCTCGTGAGCTTACGGTGGGGCGGCGGGTACGTCCGCCTGCCCTCCCAGTACCAGTCCAACACGTCCTTGTACGAGGCGATCGGCACCACTTCGTCGTCGTCCTCCGCAGGTCGGGGGCTCGGGCTCGCGCCGCGGCTGGTGAGCGCGCGCGCCGCCCGGTCCGCCGCCTCGTTGCGGTTCTCGCCCGTGCTCACCGGGCCCATGTGTGCCGGAAACCATTTCACCGTCACCGGCACCGCTCTGTGTCCTAGGGCCCCGCACACCCTCGCCGCGCACGGGGACACGTTGTCCGTCGCAAAGTTCACGATCGCACTCCGCGAGTCGCTTACCACCGTCGTACACCTCGGGTTCGTCAGCGCCAGCGCAATGGCTAGCTCCTCCGCATGCTCCGGGCTCCGCGCCCGCACACTGCACGCCGTGCACAGCTCCCCGGAGGTCGCTGCGACCACGGCCGCCGCCACCTGACAACGAAGTTGCGAGTACCGGTGCCGTCCTTAAGTTGTCACCGAGTATAGTACGATCAAGTCACAGAAGTTCAGAGTTACTACCT
The DNA here is from genome assembly GCF_048455015.1 of Haemaphysalis longicornis. Taxonomy (NCBI): domain Eukaryota; kingdom Metazoa; phylum Arthropoda; class Arachnida; order Ixodida; family Ixodidae; genus Haemaphysalis; species Haemaphysalis longicornis. Next base: position 104,740,388 of record NW_027526204.1, on the reverse strand, counting down.
TTGAAGAGCAGATACAGTGAGATACTCTACAACGACCTTGTGTCCACACAGGCACGCGTACTATACGTGGGGCGGAAAACCAGGTAACAAACAAAACAACGTATTGGACGACGCCAAAACACTCGTGTGCGACTACTTGCAGGGGTGTACCGCCCCATCTGTCCCTTACGTTTAGCTTGCTTTCCTACTCCTCAATCAGGTAGATACCTGCGACAAAAGCAAGAAAACTGCGCCGACAGCACTAACCGCAACTACGCTGACCGGTGTGAATGGGCGCGGCACAGTCGTACTACACACCGGCGAGGACACTTTTCCGACAGCTGAGGAACAGCTCCACCTCATTCCATGAAAGCCCGCCGTGACTTTTGGCTACCAAAACACCTTTTTTGGGCGTATTGGTAGCGCCGCCGTTAGCCGATCGCACTTTTTTTTTTTTTTTCGACAGCACACGATCACAACCGAAACCTCCGAAACCTCGAGCAGACGGCGTTGTCTCGAGCTTGCGAGGTAGCGGATGAGAGCCAGAGTTTATAGTCAGTTTCGTATCTAGGAACGTTACAGTGTTACGTTAACTTCATGGTTATTGCCCTAAAATATCATAAACAGAGAGAAATTTTTGTTATAAGTTTTTTCTGACACTGTTAATGCATAGTATCAGACGCAACGTTTACGCTGCCCCATGGAGTGATGTTGACAGGGCAGCGGCCCTGTCAACATCACATGACTTCCGCTCCGTTATTCCGGAAGTAAGGCCAAATTATTTTGACTCGACTTGAGAAAACGAAGAGAGAGTTGCGCAATCCTCCCCGTTCTGTGGTTGAGCCGAATGAGCCGCTGACCCTGGCGCGCGCCTTCCCATTGCGAAGTTTGCGTGTTTACGGGGATAAGTCAGTGTTTACAACGGGTGCTGCGTGTGCGAGACTTCTTTCTTTGCCACCTGACAACGAAGTTGTGAGTACCCATAAGGCTGAAGACATGTCATTCCGTCCAATCCCCCCCGTTGTATTAGCTTCACCTCGTCTTCATAGGGTGGCGGGTGAGGTTTGATTATTGATGTGTTGAAGGCTGTTCTGCTTCTCCGAGAGAGATTACTTCGAAATGCACACACTTAGCTACAGTTCGCGTGAAAAGTTTGGCCTGTTGACTTGTGATAACAGCCGTTTATTTTAAAAAATGGCTCCAATGAACGCTGTGAAGGTGGTTGGACTGCGAAGCTGTCCAACCACCTTCACCCACACCGATGACCCGTGCGGCGTCCCTTGAATTCACTCACGCGGCTCTACAAAGGCTGAACCAGGAACTGGAAAATGCGCACAATGGTGCCAGTGTTCACTAGACGTTGACTACAAGCAGCAAGAAAACGGGTGTTCCATCCAGTGTTCTTTAATTTTTTTATTGGTGTCTAACATCTGTTATTTTCTTGTTACTCGTGTGATTACTGTGTAAGTGGCTAAGCAAACAAACGTCGCAGTAATTTCTGTAAAGTACATTACGAATGTGGTTCTGAACTGTGCCGTGGTTTTGTCATATTTGACGAGCTCTTGGATTGGTTTCAGCTTGTGCAAAGAGGTGGTGTGGGCTACATGAGGGTAGGGAAATGCTCGTTCTGGAAGGTTGTGCTCCAATTATAACGAAGCTTAATTTCTTTGCCTCACTGATGGCGACGTTTCTCCAAAACGCACTGCACGAAAGCCAACTTTAATTCACTGACGATGATGCCGATCGTGGAAGAAGTGAGAGATGGTTGAAGCGTGAAGCATTCTCTAATCAAAAGCCTATCTGTTCAAAGTCCAAATCGTTACACCCAAAATGAACTGCAAGGAAAGCGAACTTACACACTGTACGTGTTACCAGAAAGGCACATGAAGCGCCTCAAGAAAAAAATATTACACCATCTTCCCACGTGGGAACCCTGAGGGGATGCAAAGCCGTGGAGTAGTAGCGGGCAGTTCATATCATGTTTACGTTACCGTTTACCGTGTTTGCGGGAGTAGACTGCGCAGCGGGAGAGTTACCGCGAACGGTAACTTACCGGCACAAGCTTCACCGTCGCCAGCGCTTCCGGTAACACGGTGAACGGTAACGCAAACACGGTAACGATATGCTAAAACTGCCTAATTGGTTTTAGAGTAAAGACACGTGTAGTAGGGTATTTGTTAACTGTATTCTTTATTTATCGAGTAGTGGGGAACGTTTTGCGGCTTCTCGTTCTCGAAGCGAGGAATCCGCTGTTCGACGTTGGCGTTTCGAAGCGTTGTCACGTTGCCGAACGCCATCTGGATCAGCTACTCGCCGCTGGCGTTTCAAAGCGGCTTCTCGTTCTCGAAGCGAGGAGTCCGCTGCTCGACGCTGCCGTTTACGTTCGGCGTCGCGAGCTCTCCTCTGTGCAGCCTTGTCTTCGGAGGTGCTCGCGGTTCTGACAGTGTGCTGGCTGGCGCTAGTTGAAGGTGTGCCAGCCAGTTCGCTGACGGAATCGTTGGCGTCCATTTCTAGTCATCGGACGGCGCAGTACCAAAGAAGTAACTGAGCGGAGCGCGGACGGGGTTTATTTGCAGACCAGAGGGAGTGGAGAGGAGGAGCAGCGCGCATGCGCGTGATTGGACAGCTGGTGGGGAGAGGGTAGAGGTGGAGCAGCGCGCGTAGCGAACAGGTGGTGTGGAGAGGAGGAGCAGCGCGCGCTAGCGCACATGTGGTGTGGAGAGGAGGGGAGAGAGAGCGGCGTTATCACAGCTGTTGTGGAGAGGAGGAGAGGTGCGGACGCTGGAGGGTCGACTAAGAGATGCTTTGCATCTAAAACTTCCCGTCGTCGGAGTCGAACCTGTGTCCCTCGCGTTAGAAAGCCGACGCCTATCCGTTTGCACAACTCGGACGCGGTCGAAGCAGTTTGGATTTCAAACTTTTACTCAAGTTGCATGGAGAAAGCTTAGTGTTCTAACCATCTTTCTCTTTAATTTATTAATTAAATTCAAAGAGCATGCTGTAGCTGGAACGAAATGTGCAGTGTAATGGCTTCGTTGGGCATCCTAGAGCGGCGATTAAGTACAGTTTATTTGGAGTGTTGGAGCTAGCTGCCGCTTTTACTGCAGACGAGGATTGTAAAGGCGGCCTTTTTTTCCTGTACTAGCGGTGCTTGGTACAGTTATGGTTGGGGAGAACGAACAATGCAAAATTTTGTTCCATTTTGGACGTTTGATTAACTGCAGGGGTGGAAATGCTGTTCCATTTGCTCCACGCTGCTCCAATCCGCTTTTCTTGCTCCATCCTGCTCCAAAAGGCAGAATTGTGCCCAAACTGCTCCAAAGTGATGCCGCAAGATGTGAGGCAACTGTTAGGTGATTGATGTTCAATGACAGTCACACTGAGCACGGAGCAGTAGGCTCTGACAGTCACACGGAGCAGTAGGCTCTGATTCGTTCCGCTGTCATTCACGACGTGATGCGCTCGGGTGGGCTCCGTTCAGGTTTTAGGTGCCCTAGGCTCCGTATTGGACTAACGCTAGGAGTCACTCGTCACAATTTCCCGGTCTCTAAGTGGAGGTGCATTTTCACAGGTCGTGTAAGTGACCTCGGGGAGGGGTGATGCGCGAAGTTCGACCCGAAATGCAACTTCACCGCACAGCGCAACGCGTGCGTCGGCACCAGGCGTCATTGCAATCTTTCCGCGTAGTGTAAAAATCAAAAAGTGAAGTTGTTTTACTGTTCAACCGGACCCTCGCCATTTGATCTTATCAAGAGGGCGCTTACCATTCCATAGGTTAGATGCCATTGTGCCCTATCCACCAGGGTGATATAACAGGCGCTGCCCTGGCACAAACGAGAAGGGAGATTCTGTTAAGGGCATACGTTTTTGTCCATTTTGAGGTACATTTTTCTCGGCATCTACCAAAGGTATCTACATAAGGGATATATCATTTTCTTTCAAATTTCCACCTCCTTTAACTGTACCGGGATTACTGAAATTAGACGAAAATTACAATTTTAAATAAGTTGTTTCCGCCAGTACCTCACAGTTTGGCTTAATTTACATATTAAAAATTCTATATGTGACAAAAAACCTTTACGTGCATATTTTCATCTCTGGCACAGTAGATGTGAAAACTTATGTAGATGACAGAAAAAAAAAAGAATCAGCCGGTTATCCTTGAATATATAGGAACTAATTGTACCGATGTAATAAAAAAACAGTTTTCAGGTAATTGAGTTCAAAGTAAGAAAAGAGGTGAAAAACAGCACGTTTTCTCCACAAACACCACTAGAGTCATTTATTTAGTAAGCACCAGCTTCGTAATCACCGTCGAAGTCATTACGATTCGTTTCACTGCAGTTGCTCCTCAGTGTTGGAGTGCCTCAAGAAGATCCGCCTCTGTCTCAGACTCTAGATCTTTCTCTGATATGACTCCTTGCGCGGAGATGACGGTCCGGTGTGGTGTCACAGTGACAGTCAAGTTGGCCAACGTGGTCTGTTTCAGTAGGTTCTCGCTTTGATTTTTCATTTTTACTTCGACCAGTACATCACCTGATGCGAGTTTCTTAGCATCATAGTCTGAACCAACTACAGACTCGATGCATTTCGCCAACAGAATGACATACTTCTTTGCAACAGCTAGGAGTGGTTTCGACAGAATGAATGACAAGAAACTTGAGAATGTTCTGATTTACCTTTAGCTAGTACTTCGGTGCAGCCCCCTTTCAGGGGCCGATCACCGGGGATAAAGAAAAAAAAAACATGCGATATTGAAAAAAAGCAAGGGACGGGGGTACTTCCTTCGCTCGGTTTACCCCGATGCAGAGAGAAGTCCCAGAGCGCAATGCCCGGTAAACATGCAGGGAGCCCACCCGCTGGAGCTTGACCACGACTCCGATGGCCACCGTTTCTCCTTTCTGCCGTTCACCTTAATGCTCCTAGCCACACCAGATTACAGCACGAGTATGGGGGCTCGGGGTCAGCGGTTTCGTCAATACCGTCACCAAGATTACTCAAGGTGCCCCGTGCGGGGTCAACTGAATAATCGAGCAACGTTTTTTTTTCCAGACCGCAGCAGTCGCTCGCGGCTTTCTGAACTGAGAAGAGGCCACCCACCTTTTTTTCTCTTTTCTTTTTTTGTCGGCTCAAATAAAAACGTTTTTCACCCCCACCAGACCGCCTCGATTGAACTTTAGCGCGCTCACCACGCCCTTGGTGTGGGGCTGTGGGAGCTGGGCGAATTCTTGCTCGCATGCTTCTGTTAGGAGTCTTCTTCAAATAAATACGCCCTTCCTATGCACGATGTGATTGACCACTTATTTTCGCACAGCATACTAGGGGCACCTGTTGGGCTTGCAAGAGTGCACTGCTTACTGTTTTGAGAATTCGTAACAGTCAGCTTACCGAGAAGTACCGTATTATTTTAACTTGTAGCTTTATCATGACGTGGCTGCTACTTAAACCTCTCATTCACCTAACGGCTGCACCTAGTTGTTTACGTGTCATTGCTGCCTAGTGAGGAATTGTGAAGGTATAGCTGTTTTGCAGCTAGGAGCTTGGAAATGGGTGAGGGGTGTAGTGGCGAGTTTCAAGCACGCATGCAATGAATCCCGAGATTTTCTGGGCTAGTGACTGGCCTAGGCTAGAACTTGGACAAATGTGCAAACTATTTATGTCAAGTGCGTGTTAGGAGTCACTGCAGCGGTGGCTAAGGCATGCTGCCGAGCCCAAGGACGTGGGTTCGATCCGGCCACTGTGGCTGGTTTTCTCAGAGCCAAAAAATAAAAGCGTTGCGTGTTGTGTTTAGTGGCACATAAGCAACTGAGGCTACCATGCGCCAAACAGATGATTGTATGTTTTCTTTTGTGTGTTTGGTCATTTTTAGAACATTTAGAGCTTGTTTAAGAGCTTCGCTTCTTTTAGAAAACTAGCAAGGCAGAAAATTTTAACAACGGCATTGTCTCCTAATAGTAAACTGGGATGAAAGGGGATGTGTTCATCGTAGAACTGCGGAAAATTTTTTTTCTTCGGGAGCTCAAATTTCGCACGTGAGAGTAGGATGTTGTTTACGATTAGATCTTAATCACATCCTTCGCATCTCGGTTTATGTTGTTTCATCAGCAGAAAGTTATCTGTCAGCTGTGTATGTCCTATGCGGAGGCAGCATAAAATGACTTGTTAGGCATTTTTCGTGTCTGCTTGATTCCCATTCTGATATAGTTGGTTTCTTCCTTTTCTGTATTGTATTTTATTGTTAAGAACCTGACAATATATATATATTTTCGGCTAATTGTTTTTGACCGACATCCTGAGCCAAGAAACTGCACGACACCCCTCCACAAATTGCAGCAGTTCCGGCTAATTGATCTTGAACGGCACCCTCCACCATGACGGTCCTTCAAAAATTATGGTAGTTTCGGCAGATTGATCTTGACCGACACCCTCAGGACAGGACTATTCACGAAGCTCCTCCACAAAATAATGCAAACTACTTACCATTTTTTAAAAGGGTCCTAAACTGTATCATATAGTAAAAGGAAGCTTGGAAGCATTGAGCAGGGCTTCAAGTGCACTCACATTATCTGCTATTCCTGGGTCACCTACATTGGCAGGGCTCAGCAGGCGCCGCCACACCTTTCGCAAGGCAAGCACATCATATTCCAGGAACGTCAAATGCCTTAAATCCGGCATGCTATGTGTCCAGGAGCACACACTTAGAAAGCGTCTTATGAGCATGATACCTGGTATCGTAAGCCAAGATGAGTTTCGGCCGGTGTGCCAAACGATGCTTCTGCTTAACGTTGGTATGCTCAATGTGGAATGTCGGAGCTAGATTCGGTCGACCAGGAGCTTGTGCTGGGTGTACGGCGGGGGTAATGGCAAATTTGACGAGAAACGCGTTTAACGAATGACTGAAAAGGATCTCTGCACGTGCTATGGTGCTGCCGAATGCCCTTTGTGGCGTCCGGTCCTTCACGCCTTTCTACCATTTTGCATGCATCGCTCTGCTTGGCTTTGTGCTTTATCCTCTGCGGATGAGCTGAAGCTCGGGAGGCGAGCACGACGTGGTCTGGGTGTACTGGAGGAGCGTGCTAGAGATGTGCCACAGGGATTCTATAAGCAGTTACCCTTGGCACGCACGTGTACAACAAGCTCAAGATGACGAGTTGTGAGCCAAATTGGCTTGATCACGGTTTTTTTTTTTGGCGACGATAGTCTTTTTTTTTTGGCTACTTAAACTCGCAAATTTTTGTCTGCTTCTGTACCTCTATTCAGCCGCCCAGCAAGCAACTCTTGAAAGAGACGTTTACATAATCAAAACATTCCGATACTAAATTTGGCAGTGTACTTCGTACTTACCAGCACCGTCCAGCAAAAGGAATATGTTAGGCCTATTTGAGACAAAACATAAATATATAGTGTCCATCTAATTTGAAACAGACGTGGGCGAAAACTTTACAGAATGGACTTACTACTCGAAGTTGAGTGCTGCGTAGTGATGTGAACATTTCTGACATAACTGGCTCTGTCAGCAGGTCAAACCAGCAGAAGGCAGATGAGCTAAGGTAGTTTCCAAACATTTTTTCAACATATGAATTATAAGCAGCAGTAAATACCCTTTTATTACAACGATTTCTGCACTGCTGGCAGTAAGACAATCTTACTTCGACAGATAGATGTGCACCATTTTTTTCTTCGTGCAGGAAAAGAACAGACATACATGTTCACAAAACCAGATAGGATGCAAGCCGTCCTGGGATACTTACCAGCATTACTAAGGTAACTGTCAAACCTGCATTTCAATGACCACAACCAAACTCACCCAGCTTTGTTCATTGATGCCTTTCCGTCCAAGGAAAGCTGTAAAACTAGAATAAGTACCACTCTCACTGCATCCACGATGGCAGAGACTCGCTGGCTATACAACAGCCACGTATACTTATGGCAGCACAGCTTACCATTATGCTCCAGAGGGAAGTACCCGCCAACTATTGATGTTAAGCCCAAACGCGAGACGCTCCTTTTCTGAAAAGCTTTCTCTCAAAAATTTGCTGTCAAAGCTCTTTAGGCGTGCAAAATGAAGAGAGAGTTCAAGGACCACGTAAGCTAAAGAAAAAATGTTTTCAATGTTGATTCAGCAAGGCAACCGTGACAGGTTGCCTCTTCTCAAGCAACCATATATTTTTTTGCTATTACAACGAGCCCTCAATTCCAGCTGCTCAAATGCTTAGCAAAACAAATGATAAATTTTGCCCTATAGCTATGATTTGTTCTGAGCTCTTTGAACGGTTTTGAGATTACAAGTCTCCTAGCTTAAATGGAGCTCAACCTTAAAGACAGTGAGCTCAGACAGATAACTGTAACTCAGTTTCGAGTGAATTGAAGCTAGTGCCGTCTGTTCACTTTATCTTAGCACATTGCCTCCAGTCTGTCCCAACACGAACATCTCCTTTGGAACGGTCCCCACAGACCCTATCCCCCCTTGCTAGAGGGTGGGCGCTGGACTGACGCACTGGGCAGCTCCAACCTGACAATCTAACGGGTGGTCACAGTGAGGGCAGCTGCGGTCACCGGTATGCCGGTCATCATTCCCCCTAAGGGGCCTTTGAAGGCTCAATAAAACATTTCTCTCGGTCTATCACATTCCAGACTCCAAAGTATCAGTATTCACTCGACACAACATTGTCCCCTATTACAGGCAGCAAACCTTGCCTTCAGAGACTAACTTTAAATTTCACTGCCCCCCCCTTCCCCCCTAGAAAGCATTACTGCCCCATCATACCATTTGAGGCAGTTTCAGTTGATTTACTCACTTTTTTGTCACTTAGATCACATGCAGCACAATACAGGCAATGTCGACAGAACGCGCACCTTGTCCAACGAACAGTTAATTTGCTAGTCAGAAAAGATATTTTTGGACATGGCGGCCCTGACTGCCATTTGGTTATGGGGCTGGTACCACCGGGTGGTGAGTACTAACAGCTTGCAAGCCGTTACAAGGTCTGAGACAACAACAACAACAACAAAAAACAATGGTTTATTGGATGACACGAGTGAGGCAGACATATCTGCGTATTGCACACACGGCGACGATCATGGTGTCGAGATATAAACAACACTGCACGAGTCAAGGCAGCCTTGGCGCTGTGTGCTTGTGGCCTTGCATGAAGCCAACCCCCTGTTCCAGTAATGGCGTCCAAAGCTGGTGGAGGGTGCAGCAAAGCGAAAGTTCAGGGTACCACTTGATGCACCTGTGATGACTTGTAGCCTTATGCGGTAAGCCCTGAGGGGAAAAAACGCATGACAGAACACTTGAGGCATTAGTGAAGACCTATCGTAAAATTCCAAACAAGCACCCCCACCGTATAAGGGTCCCCTCCTAAAACTGCTGCAAATATAAGTTTCAACGCCGTTCCAGGAAAGCGCCCCAGCCCCCCCCACCTCTTCCGCTTTTCGCTCTGCACTCCGAGATCCATCGTTCCCAGGCAACAGCGGCACGCCATGGCCAGTCTATAATCCAATCCAATCCAAGCCTGGTTAGCAGCCCCATAGACCGTAATACAAGGGTGAGGAAGAGCGAACACCAAAAGGAAACCTGAAGAAGCCTTGAGGGCAGCATGTGCCCGATTTTGTTGCCGAGGGGTGGGCCGCTGTATCCACGAATACTATGGCACGGTGCTTCCGGCACTTTGGCCTAAGCAACACACTGGATGGCTCGGAGAAGGCAACCTCCATGGTGGACTGGCGGATGTTGGAGCTGTGGCACCAGTAGAACAGAGTGGACTTCAAGCGGAGTCCTGCAAACTTTTCTTTGGTATTGATCCAGAGGAGTCTTTTGAGAGCGATGACCAACATTCTTTGGCAAAGTGTTAAGCCAACATGCATTACGTTCTTAAGCCAACATGCATTACGTTCTTTTTCCTTGCAGGAGATTTCGGCCCAACCATCTTGAATTTCAGTACCATTCCGGGATAGCGCCCCCTCGCCACTTTGCCAGTGATCTTGACTTGCCTACGTGGGGGGGGGGGGGGGGGGGGGGGTGGCACTTGCTTGAAATTTTACGGTAAAGTAAGGATAGAAACCTGGGCTGGCGAAGAACAAACCCAAAAATAGACACTTCCAAGTGATGCCCTCAGTGGCTAATTTTTAACGGTCACCCGCAATTAACAATGCTCCTGCGATTCAGGCAGTCATCCACAATTTTTTTGTGCTGATGTTTCTTCGCCGAGACAAACACGCAGATGTCAATGTTCTAGACCAGTAAAGATGACTGGTTGTGGAATCTTTTTTGCTATTGTAGCCTCGCCCACTAAACCCAGTGTTTAAACATACCCAGCTCTACCTCAGATAGCGGGGGTTTACAATTCTTGTTGCAATGGCATGGCGAATGTATGTTAGCACAACGTTTACAGGTGAAAAAATGAATAATGCCACAGCTGGTTAAAAACAGCTGTACACTTACGATCACCACGACATTTCCTTTGGCCATTGACAGTACACAGTTCCAAGACTCGGTAATGCATTAGTTATTGTGATGCTCATCTGTCAGTTTGGCCTTGTGCTGACGAGTAGCATGCAAATTGGGAGTTCCCAGGCGTAGAGCACAAGCCAGAGGTCACTTTTTGATACCGAAACCACGTGGAGAGTTTTGCAACTCTATACACATTTTATATATATAAAAAACTGCAGTACGCAGACATACCGTGGCTGCGTCCCTTGCAACTCCAGCTGTAAATCTGGCTTGAGCATCCTTCAGCTGGACCTAGAAGGGTGAGACGTGCGTGCAGCCAAACAAACATCCAACAAGCATTCGCAGAGCCAAACCTTAAAGGAGTACTGAGACCAAATTTCTACTTCATGTTTCCATTGCTTAGATCGACACCTCCTGGCCTAACAACCATGAAACAGTCGTTAAAGCACTGAAGCACGATATGAAGTCGACGTACAATTTTCCGGATGCCCGAAATTCCGGACACGCCCGATTATCCAGACACATTCGCAGCACCATCAAGTTCCCCATAGGGTTAATGTATTAAAAAGTCCGGAAAATCAGATGGTGAAGGCTATAAGTGTTCGAAATATCAAACTTTTTTACCACCAACTGCAGACACAAAGTCGCCATCAAAACCCGCCACACCCAAGTATTCTAGTTCACTGTACCGCAGCTACCATACTCTCGAAACCGCAATAAAGCGAATGCCAATCCATTGCGACCCGTAGCTTAGTCAAACCGGCCAAGCCTTTTTTTTTGTGCTCATTTTCGTCGTTCATGTTTTGGTGAGTTGACTTTGCCGTAGATAGTGTGCTCGAGTGCTGCTGCGTGATATCTTCAGACCGAGAAGTTTCCCACTGTTTGGTGCTGCGCTTTTTTCATTTCCTCAAGCGGATTCACCATGGACAGCAATAGCGCCGACTGCACTTCATCCGCGCCTTCAAAGCGTGCAAACCCCTTCGTGGGCTGACGATGGAGAAGAAAGCCGCCATCATCAAACAATTTCAAAGCGGCTGGTCAAAAGCAGAGGTCAAGAGGGAGTTCCGAGTTTCCAAGCAAACTGTTTCAGACTTCATAAGAAACAAGACAAAGATTTTCGAAATGGCTGTGACATCAACCAGGGCTGGAAAGAAGAATGTGAGTGAGAAGCACTCCTCGTGTGGCTGAATGCCATGACCGCCAAGAAAATCCCGGTGTCAGGTGACATCCTGAAACAGAAGGCAGAGGTTTTTGCGCTTCAAATGAACGTGAACGGCTTCAAGTTCAACGATGGTTCCCTCTGCAATTTCAAGAACAGAAATGATTTGAAGTTTAAGAAGATGTGCGGGGAAAGCGGCACCATCGACGATTCCGTAGTCGCAGAGTATCAGAACGGAAAGCTGCAGTCTTTGCTTCTACAGTTCTCGCCTGAAAATATTTTCAACTGTGATGAAACTGGGCTTTCCTACAAGCTACTGCCAGAGAAAACGCTCGCAATTACTGGTGACCCCTGCCATGGCGGCAAGCACAGCAAAGAGCGGCTCACTTTTCTCGTCGGCAACAATATGATGGCAGCAAGAAGCTTCCACTGCTTGTCATAAGAAAGTCAGAACATACAAGATGTTTCAAGGGCAAACAAGAAGGCATGGGTAACGAAGCAGTTATTCGAAGGATATGTGCGCAAGCTGGATAGGAAGTTCGAGGAGAAAAAACAAAAAGTTCTGCTGTTCGTGGAGGTGCCAGTGCGGCCACTACTAGACTATGACCAACGGACTGCAGTCGGTGTGCTGCCAGGGGGTGCCGGAAGTAGACACCCTGGCGCTGGAGGGCGAGCCCTGCATCACTGCACACCCCATGTAAATCCATGCGTGCCTCAACATTCATGCCCTGGAAATTGCTTACTATGCGTTTCGGCAGATTTGGCCAACCCTCACGGACGCTCCAGAGATCCGCACGAATAATTTTTGCACATCTTCCGGTTGGTATTTGCAGAGCTTGTTCCGCTACTTGCAAGTGAAGCTGTGTACCGTTTTCCAGGTACGGAGGACACGGCCTAGGCTCTGTGCCCCAGGCCAGGCAAAGATGACCTCGGCTATTGTCTCAAGAATGTTGGCGTGGAAATACGTTTACATCTTCATGCACAAAAGTGCCTGCAATTTTGAGCTGCGACACCGTGCTCTGCATTCTGAGCTTGGCATTTTTGTAGCTTGCTTAAACTGTACTTTGTACCAAAGACTGCAAACGAACATCACCTATAGGCTGTATTTGATCAATATGTATTTATAAGACGAATATAACACATATATTAGCCAATATATTGCCCAATTTCTTGTTAATATCTGTCCTTTATTGGACCCGTATAACATACACATGAGTGTACCAGATCAGTAGATTTGGTACTGGTGCTGCGGACAACCAAACAGGACCAATAGCCTGACCTATGGAAATGAAACGATTTCTATTAGATCAAAACAGACCTTTTTTGGCACTTTTGCTACAAGGTCCAATGTCCTCAAGACCTGGCGACCAGTGTGAGCCATGGAAAGGCACCTGCACTGGGCACGCATGGGCCGCTTTGCCAAATCCGGAAGGACATTGGGGTGGCTGGATGTATTTATTTTACTTTATTTATTGATACTGTAACGCTCACTTGAGGGTCATTACAGTGAGGTATAAAAACAAAACAATACACAATGACAAGACATACGTTAGGTTTCGTATTGCCGGTAGTACAATTCTAGCCAACACTCAAACGCTTTGACATTTGAACTAGTAACAGCATACTCTGGCAGTCTATTCCACATTTCTATGCTATAAGGGAAAAAAGAATTCTTAAACCCATCTAGACGCGCCCAAAAAGGCCTTATGCAAGCCTTTAACGAGTAAGTAGAGTAGAAGTGCACTGACAGCTCTACTTGTACTGCTCAAATGTCCGAGATACTACACGGCTGTCACCCGTCAAGGTTGCGTCATCCTGCTGATGACGCGGTGGCATGCACAGACAAGAATGTGTCCAAGAAAGCAAGCTGAGGCCAAGCACCGAGGGGTTGAGGTCGTGACGACAATCGACATCACCAAATAAGGTGACACGGGAGCAATGCAAGAGTGAGGAAAGCAGCATTGAGAAAGGAAAAGCTAAACAAGCTCCTGTGTAGAACAACACCCCAAGAAGCTACCGAGAGCGAAGTTGAATTGAGGAAACAAAACCGCAAAGAAAAGCATGTTTGATGGCGAGAGCATGCTAGGACATACCCGTTCCATCAACAGTCACCATGGGAAGTTCCATTTTCCCGCACAAATTACGGGAAAGAAAGATTAGATCACGCTTTGCCTACAATATTAAATTATTTTCACTCAAAAGAAGTTGACATTATGAAACTGAACCCGAAGAAAACTGTCGAAATGTTCCTTTAAAAAGTCCTTGTGACTATCTTTTGTTTTTAGTGTTCTATTTCAATGCGATATCATAATGCTTAGTATGTTTTTAAATGTATGTTTTAATGTTTTAATGTACGTTTGCTTCTGTGACTGCATTGTGACCACTGCAGATGGGTGCCCGGAGCCCCGTCAAGCCGCAAATGAGAGGCTTTTTCTCCAGCCCTTCTTTTTTCGCTGTACTTATTGGAGCGAAAAATAAAACTGACTGATTGATTGATTGATTGATTCATTGAATAATGCTGTAGAAAAGGAACGCTCATACACATCCACAGTCTGGTCCGAACCTCGGTCAATGTGTCCGCACAAGATTCAAAATCCAAATCGACAACCTTGTGCATTGACGATCAAGAAACTCTGGCACAGACCGTCAGACATGCTAACCAACATCTTTAAATGCATATGCATGGTGGAACGAGGCAGCCTCCAAACTTTGATAACGATAACGTACCACCAAAAACTGAAGCAAGGACATGCCAGGTTAAGGAGGCTCTTTTCCAAAACCTTCGCAAGCACATACAGGGTTAGACAATCTCCCTGTGCTCAACCAGAAGTCTTGAGACATGAACGCCACAGAAAGCTGAAGATGCAAATGAACTGGTCCAACCAAGAAAACAACATCAAGAGACATTGACAAATTCATTTCTCAGTTTCAAGGAGTTGCTTCTAGTGAGGTGCAGAGAGACACCGAGAGCCTTACCTCAAGCCCTTTTCTTGCTAGCCTCCGCAACTACCTGACAAAGATTTTTTGCAACAAGTGGACCAAATTGCCCTAGCAGAGTTCACCAACAGGAGTATATGGACTGTAAGTCGAGTTCTACAGGACATTCTGGGACCGTCTCGGCCCCTTTTTGTGCATAGCCTTAAACAACATACTTGCAACTCACACAGTCTCCCACTCTTTCAAACGAGGTAGAACCATCTTAATAACAAAAATTCCAGCGAATTGAACGAACCTACGAGTTGGTGCTTCATCACTTTGCTAGGGGTGGACTATAAACTTCTTGCTTCAGTAATATCAAAACACCTACAACTACAACTCACACTACCTGAAGTGATAACGTCATGGCAAGCATGTTCCATGACAGAGCAAGCATGTTTAGGACAGACTACCAAAGCTTAAATACCGCATATTGCCGCATATAAGTCAACTTTTTTTTTTCAAAAATCGGGACGCCAAGTTTAGGGGGGTAGGTTTATACGCGGAGCCCAAGTCAACAAGGGGGGTGGGGGGAAGGGGAGAGAAATTTAAGCAAACCGTGGCAAGCGACGTTTTGCGTATATATATATATATATATATATATATATATATATAGGCACTATAGAATCAATAATTAAAAAGATTTACACACCCTTTTTGCACCATACTTCTACATTTTAAAAACGTCGCCTGAACGCGGCGATGAAAAACGCGGCCATGAAAACTTGCGACTACAGTGTCTAGAATAAGGAAAGTGCGGTTACTGCCAAGCAACTCGTATGGGAAACACTAACGCCGCTTGGCGATGTTGCCATTAGGTGCCACAATGACAGTCACACTGAGCACGGAGCAGTAGGCTCTGATTCGTTCCGCTGTAATTCACGACGTGACGCGCTCGGGCGGGCTCCGTTCAGGTTTTAGGCGCCCTAGGCTCCGTATTGGACTAACGCTCGGTGCTCGGAGTCACTCGTCACAATTTTCTGGTCTCTAAGTGGAGGTGCATTTTCACAGGTCGTGTAAGTGACCTGGGGAAGGGGTGATGCGCGAAGTTCGACCCGAAATGCAACTTCACCGCACAGCGCGACGCGTGCGTCGGCACCAGGCATCATTGCAATCTTTCCGCGTAGTGTAAAAATCAAAAAGTGAAGTTGTTTTACTGTTCAACCGGACCCTCGCCATTTTATCTTATCAAGAGGGTGCTCACCATTCCATAGGTTAGATGCCATTGTGCCCTATCCACCAGGGTGATATAACAGGCGCTGCCCTGGCACAAACGAGAAGGGAGATTCTGTTAAGGGCATACGTTTTTGTCCATTTTGAGGTACATTTTTCTCGGCATCTACCAAAGGTATCTACATAAGGGATATATCATTTTCTTTCAAATTTCCACCTTCTTTAACTGTACCGGGATTATTGAAATTAGACGAAAATTACAATTTTAAATAAGTTGTTTATTCTATAACAAAAAACCTTTACACGCATATTTTCATCTCTGGCACAGTAGATGTGACAACTTATGTAGATGACAGAAAAAAAAAGAATCAGCCGGTTATCCTTGAATATATAGGAAATAATTGTACCGGTGTAATAAAAAAACAGCTTTCAGGTAATTGAGTTCAAAGTAAGAAAAGAGGTGAAAAACAACACGTTTTCTCCACAAGCAAACTCCCGTTTACATGTCAAGCCGCTGTGAGAAATGCGTTCTTGTACTGTCGGCTGCGCGCGCAGTGCGGACTTTTCGCATTGCTTTTTGTGAAAATGCTGCCTTGAACATGCAAGATGAGCCGACGACAGAGTCATTGTTTTGTACCCAGCTGCAAGAGTGGGTACAAATCGTGCAGGGAAAGTTTTCGTTGTTTGCCATGCTGAAAGAAGAGGCGATATTTCGACAATGGCAGCGGAATATTCCAAGAGCTGACAAGCCGCTTCAGCGCAACGCAGCCGTCTGCGAGCTCCACTTCGACAAACAGTTTGTGTCGCGCCACTTCGAGCATGTGGCGCAGAGCTGCGCAGGCTTTTTTGTACAAAGAGGACATTGCGAAAACCTGCGCATACAGAGAGCCGACAAAACGGTTCATTGTCTTTATGCAAAAACTCATTTCCGTCATGACCTCGAGAGTTCCTGCAGCAGCAATGAGAAGGAACTCTGCAGGAGAATCAGTGCTGCGAAATGCTCTCAAATACCTCAAAAGGTGGGAAGCCACCACAGGGCCCAAAAAAGAAGGCTTTTAAATGCGAATGCATTTCTTAGTCGGGGGTTGTCGTGCTCCGTCGGCGTGCGCCTGCATTCCTCCAGCGCGAGCGCACGTGAGCGCGCGCCTCGTAGTTCTGCCTTCGTCGTCGTCGTCACCTCCCGCTGGCGGTGACGTCAATGGGTTGGTTCGGGGGGGGGGGGGGGGGGTCAAGCGCGGCAACATCCTGGCTTGGCTCAAGCACCTGGAACACACCCCGCTGTATCGCGCCATCAACGTTCGGTTTGAGTGGAGTCGCCTCGACCACTTTGATGACGGCGAAACGGACGAAGGCGGAGAAGGAGAACCGAAGGACGATGACGGTGATATCGAAACGATTCCCGACGACTTTGATGTGAATGATCCTCTGCAGTTGTCGATTGCGCTCAACGCGGTCTCAAAGACGATGTTCTTTAACGAAGAGGGATTGAGGGGTGTGCAAAAAGAAGAAGAAGGTGCGAGTACTCCTGTCAAAACGCGTGTGGTTCTGGCAGGTGCCACCGGAAACGATGCCGTTTGTGACGAGGCCGAGACCGTTCGCAAGCTGGTGGATCAGTCGCACAGTCTTCACGTTGCTCCGGGTGAGAATCGCACTCCGATCGCGCTCTTCCTGGACGAGTACGCCGAAGAGTTCGCGTTTCCCACCATCTACCTCGGGAAGCCTCGCAAGATCACCGGTCCCCGACCCACGCCGTTTCTCAAGGCTAGCAGCGAGATCAGGCGGACCGATCGGCGCGGGGCGACTCCGGAATACGTTCTGTACATGGCCGCGAAGGTGATGCGTTACAACGTTGCCGAAACGGCCATGACGTTCCGTACCAACGCGGCCACCGACTCGATCACGCGCAAACAGCTCGAGAAGGGCGAAAAGCGGTTCCTCGACGAGATGCTGGACAGTCACCTCGGGTTTCTGCGCGGCGTTCCCAACACGGTGCAGTACTGGCAGGATCGCCGCAAGGACCTCTTCGCCATGATTAGACAGCTGGGCAAGCCGCACGCGTTCCTGACCATGTCCGCTGGGAGCGCCTGCTCGAGACTCTGGAGCGGCTGCGAGTCGGACCCGAAGGGAGGGTGCGCGTGATTGCCGAGATGATGGCCTGGGAATGGGTGGAGCTCGTCAACAACGATCCCGTGACGTGTGCCATCTACACCAACCGCATCTGCGAAGTGATCATGAACGTGCTCAATGACAAGCGCTGCTCTCCGTTCAAGCCGTACGTTGTGCGAGACTACTTCAAGCGCGTCGAGTTTCAGCAGCGCGCACGTGCACGTCATCCTGTGGCTGGAAAACGCGCCCAACGACCAGGAGCTCAGCGGAGTCGAAGGGGCCGTGCCCAAGACGCTGGAGATGGTGGATGCGCTCCTGACGCTCGACACCTCTGTGCTCAAACGCCCGCGCACGCAGACGCACCAGCACACGCACACGTGTTACAAGCGCGGGCGAACAAAGTGTCGGTTCGGCGCCCCGTTCATGCCGAGCGCGTCCACCAAGATTCTGGTGCCGTTTCCTCCGATCGCGGACGCTGCTGCGGGTGAAGACGCCGCGACCATTCGAGAACGGGAACGGCGAGAGGACCTCAAGGCAAAGTACGAAGAGATGCACGAGGCGCTGGAGCGCGGCGGAGACTGAGAGCCTGGATGACTTCCTGCGTACCTTCGAGGTTCGCTCCGAGGAACAGTACATGGACGTACTGCGTGCGGGCGTCTCTCGGCCGTGCATACTGCATCGGAGGACGCCGGCCGAAAAGTTCGTCAACGCCTTCAACCCCTGGATAGGCCGAGTCCTCGATTACAACATGGACTTGCAGATCATACTGGACCACTACGCGTGTGCCTCGTACGTTGTGGACTACGTCAACAAGGCCGATCGCGGCATGTCCAATCTCAAACGCGCCGTGTCGGACATCCTCAAGGAGAATCCCAACGACGACTACGAGGCCGTGATTCGCAAGCTCCGAGTGGACATGCTCAAGGGAGTGGAGATGTCCGCGCAGGAAGCTGCCTGGTTCCTGCTCAGACAGGAAATGTCTCACAAGAGCAGGGATGTCGTGTACATTCCCACGTGCTTCCCCGAAGAGAGGGTGCGCGTGCGCAAGACGCGGGAAGAGATGGACAAGATTCCCGCCGCGTCCACCGACGTGTGGAAGCTCAACATCGTGCAAAAGTACGAGGCCAGGCAGCAGCCCGATGAGCTTGACAATGTGTGTCTCACCGACTTCGCCAGCAAGTACAGGATGGGCCAGGGCGGTCTGTACGTGCTCCGAGAGAGGCAGGTGGTGATACGTTACCGCAACTACAGTCCCAGTGACGATGTCGCCTCGTAAATGCGCGAGCAGGTCTTGCTGTATGCGCCCTTTCGGAGCGAGGCGATTGACGTTCTGGACGGCAACAAGTACGTGAAGCTGTACGAAGACAACGGGGAACTGATCGAGCGCAAGCGCAAAGAGTACAACCCGGCAAACGATGACGTTGTGGTTGGGGAGCTCGTCGGGCATTACTGTGCCGAAATGCTGCGCATGCGGCAGGAGCAAGAAGACGACCAATCGGAGGACGGTGACGTAAATGGGGCGGTGACGGCCGTCTCAAAGCAACAACAACAACTGGATGAGCAGCTGGGGGTTGACGCTGATGTTCTGCCGAGCGACCGCTTGCTCCGCTTGATGAAGGAGACTGTCACGCCGTGTGCCGCAGTGCGCAAGCGGCAGGGCGTCATGGACCGAGACGAGTACGTCTCCATGATGCGCAGTACAAACGCCGAGCAGTACGAGTCGCTGCGCGAGATTCTCCATCGCCACACCACTCCCGGGCAGCCTCCCCTTCGAGTCTTCTTCACTGGCCCCGCCGGATGTAGCAAGACGTTCGTCCTCAAACTCGCCATGGACGTGTACAACAGGTGCAGTAGTGGCGGTGACTCGGTCATGGAAGTGGACGCGCCGTCATCATCGGCACTGGCATCTGTAACGTCATCGTACAACGCGTACGTCATCTGTGCCAGCACGGGCAAGGCAGCGGTTGCGGTTGGGGGAACTACCGTTCACGCCGCCTTCAAGCTCGTGCGGAGTGCCGGCAACAGGCAGATGGCTCGCATCGGCATCATGGGAGACGGAGGTCTCGGTCCCAGCGATCTCAACACGTTTCGAGTCGCGTTCCGCCGAGTCAAGTGTGTCATCATCGACGAGTTCAGCATGATGTCTGCCGATCAACTGAGAGCCGTCGATTGCCGTCTGCGCCAGATCACGCAGCGTTTGAACGAACCCTTCGGAGGTTTGGGCGTCATCCTCTGCGGAGACTTGCGCCAGCTCCCCCCCGTGCGTGCCAGTGAAATCTACAAGCGGTGCCGGAGTGCATATGGACTCATCGGACTCACTGTCGTCACGTGGCATCATCTCGAATACTTTCCCCTCGTACGAGTCGTCCGGCAGTCTGACGTCACTTTCTCCAACGTCCTAACAAAGATTGGAGATGGGCGCGTTGGAACCGGACGAAGTGCGACTGCTGGAAGCGCGCTTCGTCAACGCCGCCGAAGCCATGGAACGCGCGCCCTCTGCCGTGCGCATCTTCTACTCGAACAACGAGGTGACGCGATTCAACGAGGCCGTTTCGCAGGCGCAGGGAGATGGCGGGTACCGAACGCTGCGAGCTCGGGACGAGTTTCTCGGGTGCAAGACGCCGCACCTGCTGGAGAACGCCAAGCACAGGGTGGAGCGGATGGTCACCAGCGAGTTTGGAAACCTCCCGCGAGAAGTGTTGGTCGTGATCGGCAAGCCCTACATGATCACCTCCAACATTGACGCTGTGGACGGTTTGGTCAACGGCGCCATTGGAGTCTTGCGCATGTGCGAGTTTGAACAAGGAGGAGAAGAAGGAGGAGAAAGACGCGCGAGGCATCTCTGGCTAGAGTTTGACGTGCCCGGCACCGGCAAGTTGACTCGCGCGCGCGCGAATCGCGCCGTGCACGAGGCCAAGACCAACGGCTACGTCATCGACAGCGTCACCTG
This sequence comes from Haemaphysalis longicornis, assembly GCF_048455015.1. Lineage (NCBI taxonomy): Eukaryota > Metazoa > Arthropoda > Arachnida > Ixodida > Ixodidae > Haemaphysalis > Haemaphysalis longicornis. The sequence goes on along the minus strand of NW_027526204.1, from coordinate 104,719,589 downwards.
GGTACCCATCGAAATGCAGTCCCTCACGCTCACCATAGACCGCAAGGCCGGCATTGCCTGCAAGCGAACGCAGTTTCCCCTCGTCCAGGCCAGCGCCATCACGGTGCACAAGTCTCAGGGGGGAACGTACGCCTCGGTCGTCTACGGGTATGCCAGGACGCATCCGCAAAAGCTGGTCTACGTTGCGCTCTCGCGCTGCACCAACCTCAACGGACTCTACCTGACAAACTGCGATAGAGACCACACGTTCTACCATCGAGAGGCCAACCCGGACAAAGCCATGGTGGACGAGTTTCAGCGGCTCGAGGGTCATCGGCTGCAGACCCGTCACGCAACGCTACCTCGCCGCGCTCAAAGACCAGCAATGTTTTCGAGTGTGCGAAGGCGGCTCGAGAGAGTTTACGCTCGCGCTCCTCCCCATTCGCTCTCTGCCTGCGCACTCGATGGACGTTGCTCGAGATCCCGTGCTCGGCAGAGTCGATCTGCTGTGTCTCACCGAGACTCGGAACAACAACAACGGTGGTGATGTACAAGTGCGAGGGTATGATGTTGCTGCGTCTGCGCGTGCCATCGCCACTCGCCGAGCCGGTGGTGTGGACGTGTTCGTCAAGCGCTACTTGCCCTTCAGCGAAGAACTGCAACAACAACGACAGGCGTCACTCCTCGTCCTCGATCGCAGTCTCTGCCCGAGTGCTAGTGCTGTGGCTGATGACGCCGTCAACGAGTACTACTTTGCTCGAAGTGGCAAGGACGGCGAGTACTGCGGTGTTAGTCTCGTGTCTAACGTGTATGGGAACTTGATATCGCACGCCGTTGCCACGTCTCCCGTTCGAGAAACGTCTCCGTACAAGGACTTGTATACCCTTGCGTACACCGGAGACGCAGTCTTTGTGGTGACCGTGTACCTCGCGCCCAACCTCGCTCGAGACGCCGTTGCCGCGCAGCTGGACGCGGCTATGGAAAGTGTGTGTGTGCACTCCAAACCCTCTGACCCCATCGTCTTGGTTGGGGACTTTAACGTTGACGTGCGCAAGAAGAGTGGCGAGTGGCTGGTGGAGTACATGCAGACCAAGTACTCTATGCAGTGTGTCTCTGCCGGCTCCGACACGTGCCCCACTACCATTCACGGGAGTTGCATTGATCTGGTCTTTACGCGAAACTGTGACGCGCGTATGCTTCTCAAAGACCCTTTGACCGTGCACTTTAAGTACGCCATTAATAATAATTACTCGCACCGCACTCATCGGTGCACCCAATGCATTCGCATTTCCGCACTATCCCCTTCGGGGAGGTGGGGAGATTTTTTGTCAAAAAGCACAGTGCCCTTATCCTGTCGTTGAAGAAGAAGTGGAGAAGCGGGTGAAAGAACAGAGAGACAAAGGTCTGAGCGTGTCCTACGAGGACATTCAGGGGAAGGCTCGCAGTTTCGCGAATGAATTGAAGATCGCCCGCAGCGAGTTCAAAGTTTCAAAGAAGTGGGTTACGAACTTCATGAAACGCAACAGGCTCAGTTTGAGAAGGCGTACCACCGTTTGCCAGAAGCTACCCAACGCTTACGACGAGAAGAAGGAAGCCTTCCTGGAGTTCATTACTGAACTGAAGGAGCAGCATGCTTTCACACTCGGCCAGATCGGTAACGCCAATCAGACGCCCGTCTGGTTTGATATGCCAAGTAAGCAGACGGTCGCAGTTAAAGGGGAGCGGCAAGTGCATGTGATGACGACGGGCAATGAGCACAACCGATTTACGGTGATGTTGTGCTGCACTGCCAATGGCCACAAACTTCCTCCCTTCATAGTGTTTAATAAGCGGAAAACGATGCCCAAGGAGAAATCCCCCCCCCCCAAAGTGATCGTTCGCGTGAACGAAAAGGGGTTTTTGCTGAGGAGACCGTTTTTGAATGGTTCTGCCTCGTTTGGCTCCGGCGATCTCCTGAAGCCGAAGAGCTTGTTGGTGCTCGACTCATTTCGTGGGCACATCACGGAGCGCGTCAAGAGAGCAGTCGCGATCGCCCAGTGTGAGTTGCCGATCATTCCTGGTGGCTTGACCCGTTCTCCAGCCTCTCGACGTTGCTCTAGACAAGCCCTTCAAGGATAGGATGGCCGCACTCTACAACGAGTGGATGGAGCAGGACGGCAAACCCCTGACACCGACGGGGCGTGTGAAGCGGGCACCTTTGAACGCTGTGGCACAGTGGGTGTGCGACGCGTGGTACGGCCTGCCTCACAGCATGGTGCGCGAAGCGTTTGTCAAGTGCGCAATAACGGCGGCAACATGAATGGTGCGCGCTTTTGCGACATTCGCGAAAACGGCGCCGGCGTGAACGTTGTCGGTGCGAACATACAAAGTGCGCCAAATAAATGCATTTTGTTCTTTTTCCCATCAGTGCAGCCACTTTTTTTTAAACGTTATTACAGGTACGTATGTATGCCCTTTTTTTTTTCACGATCGGGGGGGTCGGCTTATATGAGGAGTCGACTTATATGCGGCAATATACGGTATATTGAATTGAGACATAATAAAGTACAGGAAGAATAAACAGGCCAAAGGCTGAATTATTTCCCTAGACCAAGCATGAGCATTTGAGTGTAGAGCACAATTAGATATTTGCAACGTTAGCAGCCTTTGAATACCTGCAACAGTTCAGTTCTGGCAGTCTTTGTGAAGACTGGAACACCACAAGGCGATCGAGTAGCGTTGATCGAAAAGCGAGCGAAAGGCGGATGTCAAGCTAAAGAACATCACACAATTTTTTTAAAGTATCTATTTATTTCTTTCAATCGCTTTTAGTAACATAGCTGGGCTCTCTGCTTCAATGCAAGCATTGTTGCGTTATCACCTTCCCTCCGCCACCGCCGCCACGCCATCGTCTGCTGCTATGTTACAAGTTTATGGCGTGATCACAGAAAAAGACGGTTGCGACCATCGCTTCTATGACACATAAGAGCAGCTAAGCACTACGCCTGAAGGCCCGTTCCCACTAGCGACGAAAGCGAAAGCAATCGCTACCCTTGCTGTTCACACTTGCACGCGACGGCGGCGACGATTTTTTGCTTTTCTTGTTATTGTCTCGCGCTCGGAGCGAGACCTCACGGGAGTTTCGGTTTCGACTCGCGGAAGTTCACGAATTTGGCGAGAGCACACGGCACTTTCGGAGCGCGCGGGTTGCGCCGGTTGCGCGCTTTCTGCCGTTGTCTGCATCGAGACGCCTCGACTTGCACTCGGCGGCTATCTGTTTCTTCTTCTGCCTACCCACGAGCATGCGGAAATGGATTTGGGGGAAGAAGAAATAGTTCTAATTCTGCTGTCTACGTGCATGCTACAGTTGAGTGAAGCAACGCGTGAACCACCGAGAAAAAAGCGCCGCTGCTGGGTTCGCCCATGCCTGCAAGAGCGCGATAGGTTGGGCCAAGCGAACAACCTTTTGCCGCTCCTTCATTCCCGTGACGTGGAGTGGTACCGAGAGTAAGTTTATCACAAATTGCATTTTCTGACTTACTTGGTATGCAGCGAACTCAGGTTGTATGGTTTCACGCCCTCTTCCTAGCTACCTGCGGATGGCGCCGCGAACCTTTGATACGCTGCTGGAGCTTCTGAAGGCCCGAATAACGAAGCAGGACGCGCGGATGCGCAAAGCTATACCCGCAGATCACCGCTTGGCACAAGCTATCAGGCAACGTCTATGGTGTAGAAATAGCATTTGTAGAACTGCATCGGTAAGAGTGCCGAGAACACTCTGTATATTGTGGCAATGCTTGCTACATTGCAGTGCCTTTGCTATGAATATGAGAATTGTGCATAACTGTGTTCTTCAGGTGGCTGAAGACTTTGAAGAAATGTGGAATATGCCCCACTGCATCGGCGTCATGGATGGGAAACATGTAAACAGAGTGCATGGACAACTCTGGCAGCCTGGACCACAATTACAAAAAACAGTTCAGCAAGTCAATGCTTGCTATTCGCGATGCAAGCTACAGGAGCAGTTTCTCAATACCGAAGCTATTACAATGCTTTGCTTGCATGCTTGTGTTGGGCAAACAGTTCTAAAGTAAAAATATGCTTCATGGATTATCATAAACATTTTCAGTATTGCAAAATACCATGTCTGATATCTTACCAATACTAGACTTATTCAGCTCCTGCTGCTTTGAGCTAAGTAATTTAAAAGCACACCTGCAAATTATACTGCCACAAAGCCTACCTAAAAAAGTCAAACCTGCCTTATGAAACTAACCCTTACGGTAAGTTTGGTTGTGCATGGGCTTAAGTGTACACTTTTCAAGCCCAAAAAATTGACTGAAAGGAAGTGTGGCTGCATTTGTTCTGAAGTCTTAAAAAAACATTGATGGCATCCCGAAAAAGCAGACGCAGGAAGTTCAGAAATAAACAAGCATGTTAACCACTACCAGGTGTTTTCAACCATAAGGAGAAGTACTTAAGCCCTTTTTTGAGAAAATTTTTTCTACTGCATTTATCTATACTTTCATGCACCAGGTTCCTATACGTTGAGTTTGGCTACCATAGCAGCGAGTCGGACGGTGGCATTTTTGGCAGCAGCGAATTTCACAAATCCCTGGAAAGAGGAGACCAAGGGCTCCCAGTGGACGCTCCCCTTGGAGGAATTGGGGACACCCCGTACTTCTTTGTGGGGGATGAGGCCTTCCCCCTCAAAATTTACCTCATGAGGCCATACTCAAGGAAGAGTAAGTTCTCACGCCCAAACTTGTATATACTTGGGGACAAGTGAAGAACGGCAATAGCTCAAGTGGCGTATCATCCTGCTGAAGCGACGTACCCAATTTACCATGCCCACAACAAGAATTCGGTGGACTATCATGCTGTACACCCCAAATATCGGCAGTGTACCAGCCACCCCTCCTGCGCTCTTTCACCTCAACTTGACTGTTTCATGAAATACTGCTGTTGTTTTCTAGGCCTGCACTCACTCATTGCTGTTGTTGGAGGGAGCCAACAGCTCACAGAAAATCAAGAGAATTTTCAATTACTGGCTCAGCAGGGCCCGAAGGATAATTGAAAATACATTCGGGATCATGGCACAGAGGTGGCGCATCCTTTGACGGCCTTTCAAGGCCAAGAAGGAAAACATCACAAAGATCATAGGGGCCTGCATCATCCTCCACAACTTCCTGATGTCGGAGCCTGCAGCCTTTCGCACAGTGTACTGCCAGCCAGGCTTGGCCGACTATGAGGATTGGCAAGGACGTCTGGTTGAAGGCAGCTGGCGCAGCGAGGACAATGGCAACGGTGCCCTGGTGGATCCCCCTGCCATTGGCCAATGCTCTACAAGGTGGGATCTACAAGTACAATGTCTAGTACAGCTACAGAAAGCTTGTTTTGTGATGAGTAAGGGAATAAAAAAATGAGTCGTGCTTTTTATGTTTCATTTCATGCAGGGCTGCGTATGACCTCAGGGACAGGCTGTGCCGGTACTTCGTAACCGAAGGGCAAGTTCCTTGGCAAGAGGCCATGATAGCGTCTACGTGAAAACAGTGCGCGGAGAACATGTGTCGTGGCAGGAAGCAGTGGTGACTCAGGTGGTCAGTGCGGTGACCTATGTGGTGAAAGTGCATAACCAGTTCCGGTTTGTACATGCTGATCACCTGCGGTCTCAACATGCGGACACTGCAAGAGCGTGCGACATGGAGAGACCCGAAAACCGAAACAGACCTTCAAAGCTTCGGCTGGTTCGTCACTTAACGGACCGGCCCCACCGTGACCCGAAATTCGCATCCGTCCACCACAGCATCCTCCTCCCGCACCCCCCGTGCCTTTGAGCCCGGACCTTGCGACTGCAGCCCCCTCGCCTCCGGTTCCACGTACGCCGGAGAGTGAACCGAGTGACCCTGCTGCAGTCGAAGCCACAACAGCTCCTGAGGCTCCGGCACACCTCAACGTGACTTCCCCTTCCACGGTAGTGGCCAGTTCGCCGTGGAGTGCAGACACCACAGCGCTTCGGCGTAGCACAAGGGTGCAAAAGCTACCAGACCGTTTCCGACATGAGGACTTCCGCAAGTGAAATGATTCCTTCATTTAAGGAGGGACGAGATGTGGTAACGTGATAGCGACGGCCAAGGAGCGGTGATAGCGCCGGACGCTGTTGGTTTCCCTGTGTGTTTAGCCGCCTGGCTGTTATCTGTTCCGGCCGGTGACGTCACGCCGGTCCTATATATGTGTGTTGGTCGGCGCAGAATAAAGGCTGATTCTTCGTCATGACTACCGGTGTTGAAGTTATCACAACAGGGAAAATATGGTACATTGCAGAAAGAGTCGTACTAGCAAGACGACAGTGAGAGGCCCCAGCAAAAACAACTATTCCAAAGCATCTATTGGCAAGCCTGCAAAAGTCGTGTCCCAGGTTTTGCAGCAGTGGAACGAAGAGAAGAAGGTGATGCTCAAGAGTGAGGACAGTATGAAGAGAACAATTCGGCAGCAGCGGTGCATTTCCCACCCGCCAACGCCTAGCTCCCTTCCGCACCCTTCAGATAGTAGGTCCATGGACCATGACGGAAGGCATTGCTCCAGAGAAGCTTCTCATCCACGATGACGGACCTCAAAGAGACTCGAGGTTGTTAATCGTTGCAACCGTGCCTTGCCTTAGACTGCTCAGCGAAAGCGCCATCTGGTTTATGGATGGGAATTCTGACCAGGCCCCCAAAGGATTTCTGCAGCTATACGCAATTCTTGTTCCTCTGGGGGAAGGAGCTGTGTCTGTGGTGAACGCATTCATGACCCGAAAGACGCAAGAACCTTACAAGGAGCTTCTCGCGGCCATTATTTCTGAGTGTGCATCGTTCGAACTGCACCCTGCACCCGATGTGGTCGTAACCGATTTTGAGAAAGGTGCGATGAATGCCAAAAAGACAGTGCTTGGTGAGGACACGCAGACCAAGGCATGCTTCTTTCACCTCCGCCACAGCACGTGGCGCAAAGTTCAAGAACTCGAATTGGTGAACTGCTACAGGGCAGATGATTCTTTCCGGACCTTTGTCGGCATGCTGATCGCACTTGCATTCTTGCCAGTGGATGATGTCGAAGATGGCACGCAACTTCTTTGTGCTTTGATGCCAAGCGTCGCCAGTGATCTCACCGAGTACTTTCATTCCACTTATGTCAGCGGAAGCTATCGGTGCCTTACAAGATTTCCGCGTAATAAATGGAACGTTCACCCAGCAACAGTGGAGGACGGCCACCGCACAAATAACAACTGCGGGGCCTGGAACCGTCGATTTAGTAGCTTAGTCGGACACAGCCATCCCAGTGTCTGGAAGGCCACAGAAGTTGTGCGCTGCGAGGTTTCGTAAGTATTGGCGAAAATTGCACAAGAAGCCGTGGGAGCCCCACCAAAGAAGCGCACGCCAGCGTCGTCCCAGGTTCAGATGCAGTGCTGACTGCAGGCTTTGTGCGCCGGGTACACCCAAGGAACGAAAACAATGGAAGAATTTCTGCATGGTGCGAGCCACACCATTCCCTTTTAAGTGCCGAGCGTAATGAAGGAATTTCCGACATTACTTCAAACTGCAAATAAATTGTACTTGTTTTTTTTTTTAGAGATAACTGCCTCATGTTTTTTGTCCTTTCCCACTGACAAGTCTACCCCAAGGCTGCCACAAATTCCTATAAAAGTATACAACAGAAATTGTGCATAGGAAGGTTGCCAATATGGCGTGAAACATTGTAATAATGTAAATAAATTTAAAATATACACTTTTGAAAGCCAACGCACGAACAAAGAAAAACACATTCAAAAGCAACAAACAGCAACAGAGTGTGTCAGTAAAAAGTTAAGCCAAAAACAAAACAAGAAAAATTGCAGCAGGTGTTTTTAAATCTTAAGAATGTGGAGGCGAAAGCCTCGTCATATTTTTTGTTGATATGCCTTGAACTTTCTGCTGAACTTTACAGCTGCGCCCGCCCACTTTACCAGCCTTCTGGCCAGCCCCCTCCAACTCTCGTTCCTTTTTCTAAACATCACCAGGAGCACCCTATTTTCATTTTCGGTACCTTCACCTGTCGAGGCCACGCGGCACTATTTTTACCCTCCTTTGGCTCTGTCTTTCACTTTCCTGGCGTACGCTCCGCTCCATAGAGCCCTCCTGCAACCTTTCTCCCGTACAGCTGTTTTTCTTTCATGGCACGGGATCTCGCGCTCGCGCTCCTTGGCTTGTGCCATGTCCTGGCGCGCGATTCCGGCTTAAACTTCCAAGCTCATGCACCTTCAACTTTTTTTACTATCCCCTTTTTTTTGTACTTCACAACGTGCAGGTTTGAAACTTCCAAATGTGCTGAGACTTATGCATGCCGTACGTAATTGAGACGTCTTCAAAGGAAAATATCAGTCGATTAAGCTAGCGCAACAGCAAACTAGAAAATAAATGTGGGAGAGGCAATGAAAACAAAACAATCCGAAACAGTCATTATTCCACAAACCGGCGTTACTCGAACAGGACTACTTTTTCCTGCCATGGCATCGGGACCGATTTTTCGGGGACCATTTTTTCCGGGATTAAATTGGGGGCCTCTGCTGCTGGGGCTGCTTGGGCCTCTCTGTGAGAGGCCCCAGCCACGACAACTATTCCAAGGCATCCATGGCATCCTCAAGGCAATGTGTTCCGACCAAGACCTACAATGCATTGGCAGAGTACATCTCGCGAGGCTGGGAAGGCCATTTGTTGACGCGACTGATGCGTCATGCCAACCACCGGGAAGCTTCCTACATTGCCACCTGCCAGCGGCTGCTGCAAAAGCTGCCCAGTGTCATCCAAGGAGATGTCGACCTAGGAGGACAATGTCTATGGCGCCCCAAACTACTCCTCTCGCACAGGACATTACAAAGTGAAAGTCGAGTCGTGCTTATGCACCTGAACACAATGTCTACAGAGGGCCATGCCTCAACAGCCCCACACTTACAGATGAAGATCAGAATGGCTCAAACAGGACAGCCCACACCCGGTTTAACATTCGCATCAATTTGGAAATGCTGGAGTACGTGCCAAATTTAGATCAGTTTAAAAGACCCCATGGAGTGGACGGAGATAGCTATGGCAGCCATTAACAACTTGTGATATGCCCGCCTTGCATGGAGCTGCTACTTGGGCAGTACGCTTCGACCGACCGGATCGACCTTCGCAAGCGAAAGTGCGGTGACCGCATAGCTGTAGCTTACACTAGGATCAGTTGCCTAAAACTGCCAGTGTACCTATACGTGACATCCTTTCGTTAGGTCTGGAACAAACATGAACTACGAGGGGAAACCGAGCCACCTGCAGGAAATCCTTGATATGGCGCGAGAGTGCGGCGTTAATATTCAGGCCGCGCGCAAAGCAAGTACACTGCCCCAGCAGCACGGACGACGGCCTTGGTGTGCATCCAGGTGGCGGAGTCGAGGGATATCTTTGTTGTACCAGACTTCTGCCACACTGGTGAGTACCCATTTGCGATATGCAGCACGAGAGACTGTCAGCAGGTCAACTGCCCTTCCCTCGTGAGCAACGTAAAAACTGGATATGCGCTGATAATCGAAACTTCCATTACTTTGCAAAAAGCAAGTACTGTTCGAACTTCCCTGGCTCTCTTGAACAACGCTCCTGTTGTGCAAAAAAGCTTACAAGACGTGTGCTAACCATGAGGTAGGTCAGCTCTTTCCGCACATCACGACTAGACATCATGAGCCAGCTCATGGTACTTTGAAATGCAGATTTGATCTGCTGTGTTGTGTGAGTAATAAGCTTTCGTCTGGTGCATGGCTCGTATTTTTGAGCTAAGAGGCAACTGGACAGGCGAACCTATGGTGTCTGAAAGGGTAACTGACGGGTGCTATATGCACGCCATGCTTGGGTGCTGCACTAGGGAGGGGAGCGGCCATAGAGGGTTGTCGCGTGTTGTGCTGTGGATGTTGTCTGCTTGGTTTTTGGTATAGGCTGTGTGTGCATGCTGTGTTAATCATTTTGAAGGTACATTGTGCATCTCCCTTGTGGATCGACACTGCCGGAAATGTAGCAAAGCCTTCAAGCATGTCATGCCGCTGAAGCCCCGGACATGCTTTGTGCTTGGCTGTACAAGCAGCCACACATGTGCAACAAAGGCATTGCTATTCTGACTGCCAAAGGACACTCTGAAAAAAGAGCAGTGGGATCGACCAAGTGGGATCGACCATAATTCGCAATGCTCTGAAGTATTTTACGAAGACACTGGCCAGTTGAAAGAACAGAAATCTCTGTGAGAAAGGTCCACTACCATCTAAAAAAATGTATCTACAGCAGACAACACTCCAGAAGCAGACTTGGAAACAGATGTGCAAGATGCAGATGAGGGATCCCCACAAGAAATCTCAAGGGAAGCAGGAATAGACAGCATGTGCAGCAGTCTTTGCCTGCCAGGCCAAGGCTGGAATAGGCTGTGCTGTTCACAGACCCAGGCACTCTTTTAGCCTGGTCTTTGTGAGTCGGTCCAGTTTCGAGAAAGCAAGGATCATCCAGGCAGGGCGTTCTCCTCAGTGTTTCTCAGAGGGAAACTGCATTTGGAGCAGACTTGTCCATCGTCACGCGAAGCTGAAGATTTGCTTGACGCAACTCATTCACCTCCAATGTGTGTAGGCTGCGGGTTGAAGCCCTCAAATCGCAGAACACATGTTTACTGTGCTGGGAATTACCACACGGTGAAATGCACTCTCTCAACTTCAGAGTGCACCACGCATTTATTGTAAGTGATTGTGCAAGCACGTCTAAAATCAGCTTTCGTGATAAGGAAAGAGGTGCATCAGTGAGCCGCATGAAAAAGCATGCGAAAGTACGCCACCATCTACGGATTGCTAAGAAGAAATTGCACCATGTTGACTGGGAGCTGGAAGCCATGAGATCATTCCAGTGAACAAACTGGAGATGAAGTTATTGATAGCTGCATTAAAGGGCTGCCCCTGAAGCAGCAGATGGCCGCGAAAGCACGCTTAAAGGTGGCTGCAAGAAAGAGTACATCTGGCATGAGCTATGAGAAAGAGTGGATATTAGAGTGCATGCTTCTCTGCATGAAAAGCCCAAAATTATACGAGCACTTAAGTAAGCACAACATACTCGTCTTACCAAGCCGGACCCGCCTTTAGCGCTACGTCCACAAGTTCAAAAGCGGTTTTGGCTTCAACGACAATGTGTTTAGTGCAATTGCGGTGAAAACGAAAGATGGGCACGTGTGCTCAACACGGCAGCATAACGTCTGATGAAATGGTGGTGTCTGAAAACTTCAGAGTAAACACAGCAGATGAGTAGTAATTAAAACTGCCATTTCATTTATTTATTTGAGCATTCTTTCAGCCTGTATCATTGAACTTTAATCCTCAGTAGGTTTCAGTTCAGTGACATCCTCACTTTGATTTTGGCAATTATTATGGGTACCATTTTTATTTAATTTCAGGGGCTGTTGAAAGGGTTGTTGATCTTGAAAGGACTACGCCTGAAGAAGCAACTGCAGCAGATCACGGAATGGCCACGCTCTTTCACCATTCCAAGGTGTGTAACATTTAGGGTTGCCAACTGGACCATTTTCGCACGGCAGGGCCAGTTTTGTGCACATGTGGCCGGGTGCGGTTCACGTCCAGGACCGGCATGCACCTGTCGGTTTTCTTGGCCGTCCCTGGCTGGACACCTGAATAACTGAACATCACGAACTGAGCATCCCGAAGTTCGCGACAAATAAAAATCTAGACGAAGTTATTGTGCCCATGAATGTGTAAACAAGCTCCTGTGCATAGCAGACGATGTGGAGCAAAGTGGAGCCCCGTGTACGCAATGCGTGTGCGCATACACCCACTCACGCACGTATTAAGTATGTTGTAGTTACACTTTGTGCAGTATGTTATTGTACAGTTACAACTTGTACAGCAACTGTTTTTATTGCCTGTGCGTATGCTTAGCAAGAACCACGCTTCTCCAGTGGCACTGGAGGTGGCAGGCTGCCGAGCCTGGACGGGCGCATCGTCGACCTCAATGGCCCGAGCAGAGCGGTCGGCGTGGCGTCTCCGATTCTCGATCCGCCTACCGATGCCAACGACGACAGCAGCCAAGAAAAGAAAGCTTGGTGCGAGCTCGCAGAACTCCTGAACCGAGAAGGTCCCGCGACGAAAACTGTCAGGCAGTGGAAGTCGGTGTGGAGGAGGCAGCACGGAAAGACTCTGAAGCGGGCATCTCAATGCGGCTTGAATATGACGTGAGCATTACATCTTGCATTACTTTGCTATTTCGGTGCCATCAATCGGCGTCTATTGTTTTCGTGTGCGCTCCGCATCCCGTGTACGCAATGCGTGTGCGCGTACACCCACTCACGCACGTATTAAGTATGTTGTAGTTCCACTTTGTGCAGTATGTTATTGTACAGTTACACCTTGTACAGCAACTGTTTTTATTGCCTGTGTGTATGCTTAGCAAGAGCCACGATTCTCCAGTGGCACTGGAGGTGGCAGGCTGCCGAGCCTGGACGGGCACATCCTCGACCTCATTGGCCCAAGCAGTGCGGTCGGCGTGGAGTCTCCGATTCTCGATCCGCCTACGACGCCAACGACGACAGCAGCCAAGAAAAGAAAGCTTGGTGCGAGCTCGCAGAACTCCTGAACCGAGAAGGTCCCGCGACGAAAACTGTCAGGCAGTGGAAGTCGGTGTGGAGGAGGCAGCACGGAAAGACTGAAGCGGGCATCTCAATGCGGCTTGAATATGACGTGAGCATTACATCTTGCATTACTTTGCTATTTCGGTGCCATCAATCGGCGTCTCTATTGTTTTCGTGTGCGCTCCGCATCCCATGTACGCGATGCATGTGCGCGTACACCCACTCACGCATGTATTTAATTATGTTGTAGTTACACTTTGTGCAGTATGTTATTGTACAGTTACACCTTGTACAGCAACTGTTTTTATTGCCTGTGTGTATGCTTAGCAAGAGCCACGATTCTCCAGTGGCACTGGAGGTGGCAGGCTGCTGAGCCTGGACGGGCGCATCGTCGACCTCATTGACCCGAGCAGTGCGGTCGGCGTGGCATCTCCGATTCTCGATCCGCCTACGACGCCAACGACGACAGCAGCCAAGAAAGAAAGCTTGGTGCGAGCTCGCAGAACTCCTGAACCGAGAAGGTCCCGCGACGAAAACTGTCAGGCAGTGGAAGTCGGTGTGGAGGAGGCAGCACGGAAAGACTGAAGCGGGCATCTCAATGCGGCTTGAATATGACGTGAGCATTACATCTTGCATTACTTTGCTATTTCGGTGCCATCAATGGGCGTCTTTGTTTTCGTGTGCGCTCCGCATCCCATGTACGCGATGCATGTGCGCGTACACCCACTCACGCATGTATTTAATTATGTTGTAGTTACACTTTGTGCAGTATGTTATTGTACAGTTACACCTTGTACAGCAACTGTTTTTATTGCCTGTGCGTATGCTTAGCAAGAGCCAAGATTCTCCAGTGGCACTGGAGGTGGCAGGCTGCCGAGCCTGGACGGGCGCATCGTCGACCTCATTGGCCCGAGCAGTGCGGTCGGCGTGGCGTCTCCGATTCTCGATCCGCCTACGACGCCAACGACGACAGCAGCCAAGAAAGAAAGCTTGGTGCGAGCTCGCAGAACTCCTGAACCGAGAAGGTCCCGCGACGAAAACTGTCAGGCAGTGGAAGTCGGTGTGGAGGAGGCAGCACGGAAAGACTGAAGCGGGCATCTCAATGCGGCTTGAATATGACGTGAGCATTACATCTTGCATTACTTTGCTATTTCGGTGCCATCAATTGGCGTCTTTGTTTTCGTGTGCGCTCCGCATCCCATGTACGCGATGCATGTGCGCGTACACCCACTCACGCATGTATTTAATTATGTTGTAGTTCCACTTTGTGCAGTATGTTATTGTACAGTTACACCTTGTACAGCAACTGTTTTTATTGCCTGTGTGTATGCTTAGCAAGAGCCACGATTCTCCAGTGGCACTGGAGGTGGCAGGCTGCCGAGCCTGGACGGGCGCATCGTCGACCTCATTGGCCCGAGCAGTGCGGTCGGCGTGGCGTCTCCGATTCTCGATCCGCCTACGACGCCAACGACGACAGCAGCCAAGAAAGAAAGCTTGGTGCGAGCTCGCAGAACTCCTGAACCGAGAAGGTCCCGCGACGAAAACTGTCAGGCAGTGGAAGTCGGTGTGGAGGAGGCAGCACGGAAAGACTCTGAAGCGGGCATCTCAATGCGGCTTGAATATGACGTGAGCATTACATCTTGCATTACTTTGCTATTTCGGTGCCATCAATCGGCGTCTCTATTGTTTTCGTGTGCGCTCCGCATCCCATGTACGCAATGCATGTGCGCGTACACCCACTCACGCATGTATTTAATTATGTTGTAGTTACACTTTGTGCAGTATGTTATTGTACAGTTACACCTTGTACAGCAACTGTTTTTATTGCCTGTGCGTATGCTTAGCAAGAGCCAAGATTCTCCAGTGGCACTGGAGGTGGCAGGCTGCCGAGCCTGGACGGGCGCATCGTCGACCTCATTGGCCCGAGCAGTGCGGTCGGCGTGGCGTCTCCGATTCTCGATCCGCCTACGACGCCAACGACGACAGCAGCCAAGAAAGAAAGCTTGGTGCGAGCTCGCAGAACTCCTGAACCGAGAAGGTCCCGCGACGAAAACTGTCAGGCAGTGGAAGTCGGTGTGGAGGAGGCAGCACGGAAAGACTCTGAGGCGGGCATCTCAATGCGGCTTGAATATGACGTGAGCATTACATCTTGCATTACTTTGCTATTTCGGTGCCATCAATCGGCGTCTCTATTGTTTTCGTGTGCGCTCCGCATCCCGTGTACGCAATGCGTGTGCGCGTACACCCACTCACGCACGTATTAAGTATGTTGTAGTTCCACTTTGTGCAGTATGTTATTGTACAGTTACACCTTGTACAGCAACTGTTTTTATTGCCTGTGTGTATGCTTAGCAAGAGCCACGATTCTCCAGTGGCACTGGAGGTGGCAGGCTGCCGAGCCTGGACGGGCACATCCTCGGCCTCATTGGCCCAAGCAGTGCGGTCGGCGTGGAGTCTCCGATTCTCGATCCGCCTACGACGCCAACGACGACAGCAGCCAAGAAAAGAAAGCTTGGTGCGAGCTCGCAGAACTCCTGAACCGAGAAGGTCCCGCGACGAAAACTGTCAGGCAGTGGAAGTCGGTGTGGAGGAGGCAGCACGGAAAGACTCTGAAGCGGGCATCTCAATGCGGCTTGAATATGACGTGAGCATTACATCTTGCATTACTTTGCTATTTCGGTGCCATCAATTGGCGTCTTTGTTTTCGTGTGCGCTCCGCATCCCATGTACGCGATGCATGTGCGCGTACACCCACTCACGCATGTATTTAATTATGTTGTAGTTCCACTTTGTGCAGTATGTTATTGTACAGTTACACCTTGTACAGCAACTGTTTTTATTGCCTGTGCGTATGCTTAGCAAGAGCCACGATTCTCCAGTGGCACTGGAGGTGGCAGGCTGCCGAGCCTGGACGGGCGCATCGTCGACCTCATTGGCCCGAGCAGTGCGGTCGGCGTGGCGTCTCCGATTCTCGATCCGCCTACGACGCCAACGACGACAGCAGCCAAGAAAAGAAAGCTTGGTGCGAGCTCGCAGAACTCCTGAACCGAGAAGGTCCCGCTACGAAAACTGTCAGGCAGTGGAAGTCGGTGTGGAGGAGGCAGCACGGAAAGACTGAAGCGGGCATCTCAATGCGGCTTGAATATGACGTGAGCATTACATCTTGCATTACTTTGCTATTTCGGTGCCATCAATTGGCGTCTTTGTTTTCGTGTGCGCTCCGCATCCCGTGTACGCGATGCATGTGCGCGTACACCCACTCACGCATGTATTTAAGTATGTTGTAGTTACACTTTGTGCAGTATGTTATTGTACAGTTACACCTTGTAACTCAAATGTTTTTATTGCCTGTGCGTATGCTTAGCAAGAGCCACGATTCTCCAGTGGCACTGGGGGTGGCAGGCTGCTGAGCCTGGACGGGCGCATCGTCGACCTCATTGCCCGAGCAGTGCAGTCGGCGTGGCGTCTCCGATTCTCGATCCGCCTACGACGCCAACGACGACAGCAGCCAAGAAAAGAAAGCTTGGTGCGAGCTCGCAGAACTCCTGAACCGAGAAGGTCCCGCTACGAAAACTGTCAGGCAGTGGAAGTCGGTGTGGAGGAGGCAGCACGGAAAGACTGAAGCGGGCATCTCAATGCGGCTTGAATATGACGTGAGCATTACATCTTGCATTACTTTGCTATTTCGGTGCCATCAATTGGCGTCTGTTTTCGTGTGCGCTCCGCATCCCGTGTACGCGATGCATGTGCGCGTACACCCACTCACGCATGTATTTAAGTATGTTGTAGTTACACTTTGTGCAGTATGTTATTGTACAGTTACACCTTGTAACTCAAATGTTTTTATTGCCTGTGCGTATGCTTAGCAAGAGCCACGATTCTCCAGTGGCACTGGAGGTGGCAGGCTGCCGAGCCTGGACGGGCGCATCGTCGACCTCATTGGCCCGAGCAGTGCAGTCGGCGTGGCGTCTCCGATTCTCGATCCGCCTACCGACGCCAACGACGACAGCAGAGGTACAAGTGTAAAAAACTGAGGCTATGGAGATCCTTGTTTACATTTGACGGATTTTATTGTGCACA
This sequence comes from Haemaphysalis longicornis, assembly GCF_048455015.1. Taxonomy (NCBI): domain Eukaryota; kingdom Metazoa; phylum Arthropoda; class Arachnida; order Ixodida; family Ixodidae; genus Haemaphysalis; species Haemaphysalis longicornis. The sequence continues at coordinate 104,702,897 of NW_027526204.1, read as the reverse complement.
AATATGTAAAGTGCGCATGCACGCACAGCAAATTCACCTTTTATTATTCTCTTTGCGGGATGGTTAGGTCCCAGCATCCACCCTAACCGGCGCCCAGCGGCTGCCGTTATCAACAGGCGATGCAACCGGCACCAGCGAGGCAGGTTTGTAAATGCAGTTTGCACAATTTTCAGCGGTAGCAGTGTTAATTGCTTAATTATAATGCATAGCGTGCAAACATGCATCCCGAAACATTTGCAGGGGCTGCGGTCCAGGCTCAATTTTGTGTACGCCCCACCCCAGTCAAGTTCACCGGCAGATGTGGATTTCCTCCACACCCCACCATGGTGCAGTTCCCCAGCGCCCAGGTCCTTGGAGTCGGGCAGCAGTACTTCTCCCAAGACCACCCCTCCAATATGTGCCAGCAGCAGCCATGCCAGTGGGTAAGCAATCCAAGTGACAACGGCGTGTGTGCTCTTAGCCGAGTAAAGCTTATTGGCGAACACGTCCTACATGCTCACCTCCAGCACAAGAGAAGATATTGGCATTGTCGCTAAACACAACCTCTTGGCATCTTGCAGGAAGTCTTGGCGCCCCACGCAACAAGCCCCTGGGGACTTCGTGCCTGGCATGGCTGCCAACTATCAGTGCATTGTTCAGTTGGAGGAGGCGAAGAGAGAGGTTTGCATTTAGTGCATCGCAATCAATGTGTACTGCATAATGTTTAAATTGAAGATAACTTTTATCCACATGTTTAAAAGAGAAATATGAATGCTTTGTTTGTTCTTACTGTTAAAAACGCTGCTGCATAAAAAGTGCAGGGCACATGTTGCGGAAAAACTTGTCGAACTGTGCAATTTATTAATGGCAGAATAAGTACGTGACACATGTGTTTGAGAACAACAGTTGTTGCCGGCTTGCAACCATTCGTGCCAAACTGAAGAACCTTGCTAAAAACGGTAAGTTTACCCGCGCGAGTGCCAGGAAGTGTGCATAATCCTTTGTTGCCTTTGTGCTACTTTGCAGATGGTTGCTCGAATCCTGGAGGCCATCAGCACTTGTCAGCGGCTCCTAACAGACGCTCTGCCTCACTTGGTGGCCGCACAAGAGCAGCAAGCTCTGGCGTACGGCCAACAGTCTCTCGCCCAGGACCGCCAGGCTGCAGCTATTGAGGCCCTGGCACGCGCCATGGAACGTATGCTGCAGCAGCAGCAGGCCTTCTCTGCTTCCATGCTGTTGTTCATGGCGCTACTATTCCAGCGACAACAGTGAGCTGCGTCATGGGCATGGTCAGTGGCCTGAGGGACCCTGTCGTTTTCATGTCAATACAGTACAACCTCGTTACAAGGGACACTTGGTTATAAGAAACCTTTGTAAATATTTTGATTAGTTTTCGTATGGTCGTGATGTTAGCAACATGCGAAATGGTCACAATGAAACGAAAGAAAGGCCCGCATCTTTTGTTATAATACCATTTGTTCGGGCATGTCTGAATGTATTAGAAGGGCTCTCAAGCCTTTGGGTGTTCGGGCGGTTTTCAAACCCCACTGCAAATTTGCGTGCCAGTTCCCGAAACCAAAGGACCGCATCCCGGCAAATGAGCTAAGTGGTGTTGTCCAGAAGGTTCCATGTCAGGACTGCGATATAACGTACATCGAGGAAATAGGAAGGCAACGGGGAACACAAAAGCAGCAGCATGACAGAGACGTTTTTCAAGGCTACCAATTCTACACGTGCGAAGACCGAACTGGCTGACCACTTTTTGAAAAAGTCGTGTGTTTAATTACCTCAACATAAAAACACTAGCACACGAACGGCGGTGGAGCTCTTGAAAATTTATGCAGTCACGGTTTATTCGCAGAGACCCAACCGTGTCCAATGTTAATTGGGGCCCCCTACCAGACGTTTACGGTCTGCTTGAAAAATACATTGTTTGTATCTCTAGCAGGCCATTTGTTACTGACGATGCCACCCGCCGAGGTTGCGAAACGTCTCATGTTTTGTTTTAAACGTTGTTCAGCAAAGTCAGTGTTTTTTGAAACTTAAGTTTATTGCTTTATACTGAGAAGACAGTGCGATTTGAAATGATGCAGTCACAATCTGTTGGAACGAACTGCTGAGCTGCCCCTTCATTTAAGGTTCCTTAAACCTGTATCAAGGCTATGTTTCACAAGTAAATATCGCAGAAAAATCAGTTGCGCAGTACTGCCGCTCGCTGCAGCCTGTACCAAAGCGCTGCTATGTAGAATGCTGCACAACCAGTGTCATCAGTCCAAGCAGTGGTTCCTAGGCAAAGAGGAGCCGTAAAGAGGAGTCCCTTCTACCAGTACACTCAGCACAACGAATTCCCAGCTAGGAATAGCAGTGGTCACAGAACGACCCCTTAGGGCACCTACAAGTCGTACCACCGAGTTTTGGGGCCTTCTTAGGCAAGGAGGATGAGCAAATGGAAAAAAAAAGTTCTACTGGCTGGCATATTTGGTCGAGAAAATCATACCACAAAAGTCATGACTTCTCCGAGTTAATCCGAGTCAATACAGGCTGCTCGCTGCAGCCTGTACCAAAGCGCTGCTATGTATAATGCTGCACAACCAGTGTCATCAGGCCAAGCAGTGGTTCCTAGGCAAAGAGGAGCCATAAAGAGGAGTCCCTGGTACACTCAGCACAACGAATTCCCAGCCAGGAAAAAGCAGTGGTCACAGAACGACACCTTAGGGCAGCCACAAGCCGTACCACCGAGTTTTGGGGCCTTCTTAAGCAAGGAGGGGGGGGGGGGGGGGGGCAAAAGGGGGAAAAAAGGTCCTTCTACCGGCATACTTGGTCAAGAAAATCATATCACACAAACCATGGGAGGGGGGGGAGGGGCAAAAGGGTAAAAAAAGGTCCGTCTACCGGCATACTTGGTCAAGAAAATCATATCACACAAACCATGACTTCTCCAAGTAAATCCGAGTTGATACAGGCTGCTCGCTGCAGCCTGTACCAAAGCACTGCTATGTAGAATGCTGCACAACCAGTGTCAGCAGTCACAGCAGTGGTTCCTAGGCAAAGAGGAGCCGTAAAGAGGAGTCCCTTCTACCGGTACACTCAGCACAACGAATTCCCAGCCAGGAATAGCAGTGGTCACAGAACGACACCTTAGGGCACCCGCAAACCGTAACACTGAGTTTTGGGGACTTCTTAGGCAAGAAGGGGGGGCAAAAAGGGAAAAAAAAAGGTTTTTCTGCTGGCATACTTGGTCAAAAAAATCATACCACACAAACCACGACTTCTCCGAGCTAATCCATTTCAGGCAAGCTGTTGGTGAGGCAGCCAAACAGCGGATCTTGAAGTTGGTGCAAAAAGACACGACCACAGTATCACAAGGGAAGCAGCGCTTCCAGTACGGTAGTGTGTCGAAGTGAAAGTGAAGTGAAGTGAAAGTGAACTGAAGTGTCGAAGAGGGCCTGTTTAGCAGGCAGTCACATCCACACCCTGCTTGTGATGCCTTCTCCACAACAAACAAGCGCTGCTGAGAAAAGACGGATGTAGCAACAAGAAGCAAGAGAAGGAGCATGACCCCAATGCGCATTTTTTTGTGTGCTCTAGATGGAGATGGGCAAGGACAACGAAGAGCAGTCGGGCTATTGGCACATTGACTTTTTTTGATGGCACTTTGGCACATCGAAAAAAGCCAGCTTTACAAGTTTATACAAGTTTGTGCAAAGAAAACTTAACAGCAATCACAAGCGGAATGTTTCAGGACTCCCTGGGATGAGTGGCCCATCGCTAAACGAAGTAAACAGCAAACAGCGTGTCAAAGAGACCCAGCACCAGCAGGCGCCGCAAACAGCACGAATGTAAACAACGAAATCGGCTCAAATCACTGTTGAAATCAACTCGTGAAGAAAACAAAAGGACCGTCGCAGAGAAGAATGTAGCACCCAAAGCGAGCCGTATGTTCGATCAACATTGCCAAAAAGACCCTTTAAGAAAGTAGCTGCCTAGTGCTTAACACACTAACTGCTCTCGCCTGTGTGGAATATGTGTTTCGCAGAGTGTGCAAACTTCTTTTGCACGGGGAGATGATGTGGAGTATGTGGCGCCCTCTCGTGGAGCGCCTGCGCACTGTGTGCGCTTTTGCTGTAACTAGATTGTAACTAGGTTGTAACTAGATGTCGTTGCGGTGGGACGCACGTGATGGTAATGCTCCAATCACGTGCGTATGCGTGTGTGGTTTTGCCGTCCTCATGTGGAATAAATCATTCTTGGTCTGCGGTTCAAGGAGTGAGGCAGGCAGCACTCTTCCTTGTGCGTTGTGCGCGGGCCACCGCGGCGCGCCTTCGCTCCCGTCGCTGCCGAGGTCGCTCGCCGTCACCCACGACACAACAGTCTGCCATTACTTGATCCACTTGCCAGTGTGCGGCATGCCAACATAGCACTCTCCAGCACTCAGTGGCTCTAGTTTATCAGCTTCCGTACTTTGTGCGGCCCCTTGTGCCCCGCAGACACTAGTCGCCATCGTTTGGACACATCCATGATGCCAGCATGCTGTTGCGTGCCTTTCTGCAGTCAGCGTACCTCGAAAGACGCGCATAGAAACAAGGTACATACATTCGTGACGTCGGAACGTGCCGTAAATCTGTTGTATGCACGGAAAACATGTTCGTCATGTGCACTGAAATACAACCTTGCATCATAAAAACGGGGAACGGATAAGTTTAAACCATTGGCAAGCGTAATGCACTGCTCAACGAGCGTGTTCCCCTGGTCACGACAGCCAAGTGTTTTGGCACGCTGCGAACACTTCGCACGAACTGTCTGGCTCTGTCACTTGTAATTAATGCTTACTTCAAGTTTATTCTTTTTTTTTGCAGAAGTTAAACGCTGCAGTTAGGCGCTGTTTGTGAACATTACTTCAGAGCTGTCCTAGCATGGGCAAACTAAAGTCATTAGAGGTGCAGATATTTTGCTCATTTTTAATCTTGTTGTGTTCACCCGACAACTTTCGCGCCAGACTTCTTGTTGATCTCGCTTACCTATTGACTTTCCAGTCAGTTTGTGTCGGCCGGCTACTTCTACATTTTCGGTGAATGCAGTGTTCCGTTTCGCGCGAAGTTTTCATGGTGCGATTTTAGCGAGCACACCAAAATCGCTTGCGGTTACTCTTCAATGCCCTTTCATATTTTTCATAGTTATAATCTCAGCCAACCTAAAAACAATGCGCCAATAAATTGCTCCTTTTCTCAAGGGCATAAAAATGTTAAGAGTATAGACCTTATGCAAAAGTGCCGCTACCTTCCGGGGCAAAACAGAAACAAGCAAACAACGCCAGGTTGGAAGATTGAGTTCACGGGTTTGTGTGGCGCGGTGCGCGTCAGCAGCCTTCTAGTTTTGCAATCCTTTCATTTTCGAAGTTTAGACGAAAATAATGAGCGACGAGTGGTCTGCGGACCTTTCTGTGTTGCCCCCCTTTCCGAGCGACCTCGCAGATTTCTATTATGTGTCGAAAACGCAGTCAGACAGGCACCTCCAGTGAAGCTACAAATTCACAACCGAGTCGTATGTCAGCTTGCCGACGTTGAAGACCGAAAAGTGCACTGGGCAAGTATAGTCTTTCCTTTTCTTTTTTGTTAATGAGTTGTTGTGCTCTGTTTGTTTGTTTTCTTTTTGCGTGGTTGATCGTATCATTAAGTTTGATGGAATGTATTTGCTCTCACAATGCGTAGAATCACACTTGAATACAAGTGCACCTAGCTGAAACTTGCGGACTGCTGGAATCCGTAAATTTTTAACGCCGTCTAATGGTACTGAAATGGATTAGTTCCCATGACCTTTAGGTTATGTTGTGCTGTTTCATTGCGTACAGAGCGCATACTTTATGTTGTGGGGCCCTGTTTTCACAAAACGAAGACGCCCGTAACCTGCGCTCTGCAGAACACCGATAAAGCTAAAGCCTGAAAAAGGGTTGTTCCACACTAGTCCGTTTCGCTCATAGCCTGCTCTCTGACCCATGCGACAACAAATCCACTCTCCAATCAGTCTACGACAGCTTACAGTTTACAATACAAATTTCGCTTTAGAAACGCAGTTTAAAAACATTTGCATAGTTGGGCACGCAGGCACCATTGACATGTAGCTGCTACAAATGCTCTAAAAAAAAAAAAAAAGCACACCTTGCCTGCATGCCTGCAATTTTAAACAAATATTTCGAATATTTTGTTAACGGAATGGGCCTTGAAGGTGTACACTGGGGCTAGTCGCTGCATTTTACACCAACGAATAACAGCGCAAAAAATGGAAGACTTCTACAGAAAAGAAGGCACACAGAGATCAGTGTGTTTGTCCCCATTTTTTTGCAATTTACATTCTGTTTACGTTGGTGGTGGTACCACTGACATCTACATTTCACTGAAAAGGCATTTTTACAGACAAACTGCAATTTTGCTTGAGTACAATTCTTTTATGTAGATAGTGATGCTGTGCCAAAATTAGCCTCGTCATTCTGTCACTGTTTGGGTCGTCATAACATGTTAGCTGCTCTTGACTAAATTACTTGCACTGTGCATTTGCTTTCTTATGGTGGCACTGCTCCTGTTGCCGCCATCCGCTGTTCATGCTTCAGGAGGCGGAAAGAGAACGCCGACCCTTACGCCGTGCACCTTGCCTTCAGGTCTAACTGCAACATTGAGCAGGCCTGATTCAACTGCCCGGCAGGAGTGTGGGGCTACTGTAGTCATTTAATGGCAGTGCTGAGGACCATAGTTCACCTCTGGAACCTTGGTTGCAAAGAGGTGCCCGGAGAACTATCTCCGACTGAACTGCCCAAGCAGTGGCGACAACCAAGAAGGACAATGGCCCCACAAGGCATCATGGACGTCAACTGGCGCCGTGTAGGAGGAGGACCGAAGCGCCAGCTGCAGTGCTCCACACAAGAGTTTGTTCCACCAGTTCTCAGAGACGATGGAAAGTTCCAAGACATTGCTTACGCATCAAGACTCCTAAGCGAGACAGAAAAACGCCATGCCCCAATAGAAAAGGAGGACTGGCTTGGGCATCTGAGAAGTACAGGGACGACCTCATCCGTAAGGAGTTCACTGTTTTGTCTGCAGATGGCAGCACTACGACACAGACACCTTCGGTCAGTTCTGGTGTCGCTGCTGACCCGCTGCAAGCGCTGTTTGTGGTCAGCTGGGGGCTGAATTTCCGATACGACCTTGAACCTAGTTGCACGTTTTTAATAATGGAAGGATTACGTTACCCCGAAGACCTCGGTGTCAGACCGTATATGTATGAGCCGACTCTCCCATTGGGATCGCAGAGCACGCAAAGCAGCAACAGCCAAGCTTCGGCAACCAGCAAAAGCGAAGTGGCCACTGTTTCTCGTGCGGGAAAGGTTGACCGGTACTGGTTCCATTTCATGTCTAAGAAAGAATATTTATAGCAACGCACGTGCATCGGGAATATATTCTGGTTACAACATTATTCAGCGAAGAAGCAACGCCGTGCCTGCCACGAAAGCTAATGTCGGCCGCGATGCACCTTCGGTCGGGTTAGATGAAAAAAAAAAAAAAAATGAATGTTGATCATCGTGCATTAATCGCGATCTGAATAACGCAGAGCAATGTTTTTGTTTTTTTTCCCCAGTGTACACTGTGAATGTGTGAATGTTGCGCTCGCGAAAGGGCGCCGTTTGTCACCCGTTGCACGCACCGTTAACGCTCATTTCCCATCATGCACATCGGTAGTATATTTACTTTATAAAAAAATTGCACCTTTAAGGCCCGTTCACACTTGCGACAGGAGCGACAAAAGCGACAAGAGCAACGTGATTTCTGTCGCTCCAGTCGCTCGGCATCGCGCTTGTCGCGGCGACGAGAGCAATCGGTCTCGACCAAATTTTGTCGCCGCCGTCGCTGCTGCGACGGAAGAAGAAGGCTACATTTTCTGACGTCATATCCTGCCAAAGCACCCCTCTCCCTCCTCCGCGAACGGCGTGAGGAGGAGAAAAAAAAAACGGCGTGCAAATCGACATCGCATATATCGGAACACCGCACTATGCCACCGCGCGTTGCAGTTCTGCCCGAAGGTGAGATGTCGTTTTCGACTGAAATGATGATCGATATGATCAAAGAGCACCCAATTCTGTTCGATAAAGGGCACCTACAGTATAAAAATACCCATTACAAAGACCAACTGTTTGACAAGATCGGAAAGGACCTCGGCGGACTGAGTGGTATGTACACGTGTTTGCATTTTTTAAGCGCCCGGCAGCTATTCTGTGGGGGTGGCTTTGCGCCAGCAGGGTATAGTGAGTTCCGCGCACAGAAATAATATTGCAGACATCTTGTTTCGAAATTCTAGTACTAGATCGGCGAGGCCAAGCTGCCGTGGAAAGTTGTTTACTAGTGTGTAATGAAAAATTGTGTGCACATGCTAAGCTTGGCGTCTGTACACGCAAAACAATTGTACTGCTAAAGAAGTGCCGCGCGGAACTGAAATTCAGGACTGGTAAAGTAAGAACAAATATGTACAAAGTATACCACCATATAGGTTGTGAATTCGTGACGGCTTCCTGCATGCCTGCACTGGGGAAGCAACTTATTTTAGCACATTTTCCCGCAGGAGCAGCGGTGCAAAAGAAGTTCAAATATTTGAAGGACACGTACGGCAGAATAAAAATGCAACTGATAAAAGGCATGAAGAGTGGAAACGGCGCAAAGGACATCAAGGACGTCAAGTGGAAGTATTTCACGCAGATGACTCAAATTATGGAGCCGTCTTCCGAAGAGCCAGTGTAAGCTCCTGATTGAATTTTTTTCCAGCTGCTGTTGAAACTACATTTGCTTATCAAAGGAGTGTGTCCAAAATTTAAAAAAACTCGCGCCCAAGAAATTGTCTCTGCGGCAGCAAAGTATTTAAGGAGGAGGGATGGATGTTTATTAGAGTGGAAAACAAAGCAAGAGTGGTAAATGATACTCCATGCATTTCACGTGCACTGAGCATGCATCAAAATGTTGTTTTCCAAAACATAATTAATTGCATTCTTTTTCTGTTGCGTGCACGCTGCTATAGAAAAACAGTTACCCTGCAACTTTTTAACTGACACTTCAAAACTTATTTTGCAGTGTATGCTCCAATATCACATTCACCAACTCTCAGCGGTAAGTAACAAGACGTATGCACATTTAAAGATCAAAGGAAGGTTGTTTGCTCCAAAGCAACACCTGGGTTATGAGGAGTGCTGCAGTGGTGTGCTATGGATTGCTTGTTTTGTTAAGGTTGTGTAAATTATAACACAGGAAATTGTATTTGATGAACTTGTGGCCATGGCGGGGGCACGATATTTTATTTCAGATAACATTCACCATTTTAGTGTTTATACACGAATATCAAAGCACTAACATGGTGAGTTAAACCGAAAAAGATCATGAGAAGAAAAAGAGACTCTATAAAATATCACAACACAGATAGCCCACAATAAATGTGTACGTGCTGAGTGTAATGAAGGCAACAGGAGAAAAAAAAAAAGGGGAACCCCCCCAAAAAAAAAGCATTGACCATAGAAATTCATATCTCCTACAGATTGCACATGTTCAGCAATTCCTCAGGTACCATACAACCATTTAGTGTTTGTACACGACTATCGAAGCACCCACAAGGTCATTCAGAGTATGCGGTATTGCACAAAGCACAGTGGGCAACCCAAAAAGGTCACGAGAAGAAAAACAGAGTGTATAAAATATGACAACAAGCACAGCATTCCGCTGGGCTAGCAGACGACGACCCAAACGCAAGAAGCGCGCCAACCAACGCCGCTTTGGCGCCAAACACACCTGCGAACTCTCGCGAAATTCGCGATACTCCGAGATCTCGAAACCGAAACTCCCGTGAAGTCTCGTTCTAAGCGAGGAACAATAACAAGAAAAGCAAAAATACGGTCGTCGCCGTCGCCCGTGTCGCTGGTAAGTGTGAACACCGGGAGTGGCGGTCACTCCAGTCGCAAGTGTGAACGGGCCTTTAGGCGTGATGACAAACCAGTTTGGAATTTCCTTTGTTCGTGTGGCATCCTGTGCCGCACCCCATCCACTTCACCGCCTCTCTAAATTTTTTTTTTTACTGGCGTGCACGTCACTGGGCATAATCCATATCAGCGGAGAGTTTTTGAAAACACAAATGGCTGCAACCAGGCGCGTTCTGATTTTCGACTGGTTCTTAGTACAATTGCAAGGAAAATTGATCTTGCAAGCCCCTCCTTCGATACTGCTGAGCATTTCCTCCTCCTAACAGGTGTTCTTGCAAGTGCTGCAAAGAAATGGATGACGAAGAGAGCTCACTTTGCTGCCAGGAGCTCATTGAGATTACAAAAAAGCAAAAGCGACCTATATGCATTACAGCAGCAGAACGATTTAGGGATGCATGCCTAAAAAAAAAAAAGTGCTGGGCGTTTTCCTAATTCAACGTGGGAGAGGAAGAGGTAAGATAAGTATTTGTGCAGCACCTGCTGCAGACTTATACGCTTCATTTCATTTCCCTTGGGGCACTGAGGCGTGGTGCTTACTACCTATTTGCTGTCATGACGTGGAGGGAGCAAGTAAAGAACACGCTTCGAATCGTGCCCAGCTGTGTGCTCACGGCTATTCGGAAAAAGCTGGTTTTCCTTCCGTCTTCGGGGAACTCGATCGCTTACCGCGTAGGTTCTGTCTGGACGGAAGTTCAGCATTCCTTATCGTTTCGTCTGGACAGACTACTAGACACTATGTTTAGGCAAAACAACCTGCAATGCCGCTACATCCACGATCGACGATAGCGTTCCGAACTGTGCATTCGTCCTACGCGCCAACTGCTCAACAGGAGCTGAGACTTTGGAAAATTTTAGTATAGCGTTTTCAGCCATGCGCAAAGTGTTACTGTGCGCTATCCTCTTGCGGCAGTCGTACTGCGCATGCGCAGTACGCAAATTTAGTTTTGCGCTTAGACAGCCGTAAAACGAACGCACGCAATTTCAGGAAAGTGACGTGCGTGCGTGACGACCCTTGCGTGTCCCTGCATTTACAACATGGCGGCAGGTAGAGCGAAGCACCTCAATGTGTGCAGTAATTTGCATCTTGTAGAACAAGTTTTTTGCTCCTGTCTTCTTAAGCAGCACGGGGGTGGGGCGAAGGGCAATTTTTAATCCAACGTAGCTCGGCTTATACAGCAAGGATTTCACAAAAACTTCGTAAATGCAAATCCTATGATGTCTTCTTATGAAATGCAAAGAGTTTTTTTCAGTTCTAAAACCTCTTCACCTGCCCTTTAAGGCCAACAGAGCCAGTGCGAGGTTCAAATAAGAATGTGGCAAAGGTTATATGTGGATGCAAAGAGTTGAAATTCCTCAAAATTGTATTCCTTTCCATTTTAACAATAACCTCATTCATTCATTCATTCCATGTCACACCTGACAGCCTGCAGAAGATGGGTGTCATGCTGCCTACCCACCCCGACCCCTACTCATGAAGCCCTATGGAGGGGCATTGGTGACGAAAGCCGAGGAAAGCTCCAACAAAGCGACGAGCACTGTAAGACAAGTCGTCGAGTGGGATTTTGGCAGGATCATTTCAGACTTTGCTTTCCTGGATTTTAAAGAAAACCAGAAAATCATGCTGCAAGCTATGCCCCGACTGATTAGAGTGGCCACGTTACTGACGAACTCCCATGCCTGTATGTATGGCAACCAGGTTTCTAGCTACTTTGATCTAGAGCCACCAAGCCTACCGGAGTATCTGAGCCCTGCAAAGCGCTAAGGAGAAGCACTGATCTACCCTGCACCATGCAGCTGTGTTTTTACTGTGTTAAAAAAAACCATTACACCCATGATGGGTGTCATGGGTGTCAAGATGGGTGTCAAGCAAGTATTTTACATCAGGCTTCCCACATACTTTACAGCACGCCAGGCTCCGACGACATCAGCGCGAGGGAGAGAACGGCACCCTGGAGGACCACCTACCCTGTTGCTTCATGGATAGGCCCAGGCACAACAAGCCTGGGAGGCCATCCTGGTTGTTCCAGGCAAAGGCACTGACCCACAATTCGATGGCACCCCACGACTCCATGACAACCACACCAACGCCCAGCGGCTTCTTGACAGCCTGACTAACCGTTGTCATGGAGGCACGGGCTTAGCACCTTACCTTCCAAGCAGCCATAAGGGGCTGAGTCTTCACCAAACGTGCGCAGAATTTAACAAAGCGAGAACAAAAAGTCCGAATACGGACAGCAAGGAACCCCGCTGACTTCCCAATAAAGTATGCATGCAGACACCCTGACTTTTTCTGTTGTACATGTGAGCCTCTAGGTTGGCCCTGGGTCAGTGTATGCTGACATTTCAAGACAGACACTTTAAGTGTCTGTAAATAGTTTTTCGTACACCTGCATCCTAAATTATAAAGATACGTGCTTTGTAATCACCACCATGTGTTGCTAATACATAAGCCTTATTCTTATTGTAATGAAGACAACGGCGCAAGTACCGACAGTCTGACAAAGTTGTACATCACCGCCAGCGCCATAAGCGGCGCGCCATTAGCAGCACCGTCTTAGCGACAGTGCTGGCATAGAGGACGATGTGGCGTGTATTCAGGAGGACAGTGGCATCGCCGTTGCATGAGGCACGACTACAGAGCTTCCGGGCTCTGCCCCATCTTGGTTTCCAGTTAGCCGTCATAGAGGGAAGTTGGGGTTACAGCGAGCAGAAAAAAACAGTCAGCCACACGCCTCTGAGTGAACCAAGTTATTGAGTGTTGAATAATGCAAGCGGGGACCCATTCTGGTATGTCCCTAGACTCTACAACCGCCTTAGAAGGCGCGCTACAAGTTGACGTTAAAGGGACACTGAAGTGAATTTGTCAAGCTCCCGTTTTTGCTTGCACTGCGTAAACTGGCTCAAATTAGCACACTTTTCATCGTTTATCCGGTTGACAAATCGGTAATTATTTTACAAAGCGCGAAAGAAGAAAAACTACCATGCGCGGTTTGCGGTGGCCGCACCAACTAAGGCTGTGACGTTGGGAGGAGGGGCGCCGTGATTGGACGATGCCCAAGGTTAGCAATCACACAAGTTTCAGTTTCGGTTCTGTAAAACATAACCAATGGCTTTGTTGGATGGGCATTCTCAATATCTCAGTAATCATCGTACCGCGCTTCTGCCATGTTGTCGGCTGTAAAATGCACAAGATAAGCCTCCCAGGACGGCTTGTAGTCGTGGCATTCACTAGCCGAGACCTACGCAGTGCATGAACGCCCTCCGCGTACCCGCAGACGCCCAAATGTCATGCGCTTTTCCCCCATATTTGGAGCTTGCCTCCCTCATGCCTGTATCGTAAAAAGCGTGTTCGCACCAGGCCAAGGGTCTTCATTCTGGCCTGTGCCCACTGCCTGCAAGCAGTCGGTGCTTAAGGCAACAGCACGCCAACGAGAACTCGCTAGCGCGCCAGTGCCAGCCTGCGCGCGTTTTGTGAACTAGTTCGTGTAGCCATGAACGCTGCGGCCCAAAAAAAGGTGAACTCAATATAGAAAACATCGGCGGAAAACAAAAAAGTCAACTTACAAAAAAAAAGCACGTACCCGCGGGGATTCGAACTCGTGACTCGCAAAACATTTGCGGGGAATTCCGAGCGCCCCAGACTGCTAGGCCACGGAGCGGGACGCGAATACCTTGCTAATATAGGGTATATATTGTACAAGGAGGTTGTATAAAACTTCTGGAGTGGAGGCCGCCCATAGCGGGCAACGCGGGGAGGTGAAGCCGGGCGAACTGGTCGGCGGCCATATTGCCGTGGGTAGAAAAGGCGCTGCGCCGGCAGGGACGCTGAAGTGCGGTCGCGTTTTTTTGGCTTTACAAGGGAGAAAACGATGGTAAGCTGGTATATCGATTACAATATTTGAGGGCAGACTGAATTTTGCCTTACGCGTAAGGTTTTGACGTAAGATATGGTTCAAGCAGCGAGTTCGCCTGTGTATATCTTACGGTGGTCAACAGAGCTGTCGATGCGGGAAAACGCGCAGCGCTATGCTAAAGGCACCACCCCTGATTTTATTTCAATAAACGTTTATTCGGTATAGCTAAGGCTATAGACCGCCCCCTTAACATTAAAATTACCTCATGTTGTACGCCATGGCAAGAGATTCCGCGTTACAAGGTTACTATTATCCGTGATTTCACGCTGGAAGTGCGGGACACGCGAAAGCGCGATTATTTGACTTTTGTTTCTTTTAGCGGCGTGGCTAGGATTAATGAATAATTATTCATTAATGATTAATAAACAATAATGCAGTAGCGGTTCGAATGGTTTTTAAGCAGTACTGCAAGAATCATATCCATCAGGATATTGCAATCTTTATATGTAGTGCAAATGCACGTTTTCTGGTTTAAACAACATGTTCAGTTTTGCCCTTGCCGAAGACCAAATTAAGCATGAGCTTTTGATTGATTGATTGGTTGATTGATTCATTGTGGGGTTTAACGCGCTGACGCAACGCAGACGATGAGGCGCGCCGTAGTGGAGGGCTCCGGATTAATTTTGACCACATGGGGAATCTTTAACGTGCACTGAAATCTCGTTCACACAGTAGTTTTCGCTTTTCGCCTTCACCAGAAAAGCGGCTGCCGCGGCAGGGAATCGAACCCGCGTTCTAGGCAGCACAGTGCATTATCCACTGAGCCAACGCGGCGGGTCTATTTCCAGCTTTTCAATCGTATTTTGCGAAATGGATTTGGCACACACTGAAGCACATTAAAGCAGGTTTTTTTTATTCCGCGTGCACTTTACAGAAGGCATGGGACTCGCATTGACTTTATTTTTCAAATCCAGATGTTTACTTAATTGGATGCACGACTAAATTAACCGCACACGTTGGCACGATAGTAGCGTGCTATTGATAAGAAAACTACTCGCAGGAGGTTACACAATCACATTCACAACCTCGTTGACCGCGCAAGTTCGAACGCGAGCAGCGTGCTATTGATAAGAAAATCATGTGGACGAAGAACGCGGAAGAGCATTGCGGTGCATCAAAAACTTGTACGAAACAGCGCTAGCGAGAAACGTCAGTGTATTCACGTATGGCCGGATGTAAAGGAAATATATTAAACAAGAGCGCCTTGATTTTTTACGGTAACTGCCTTAGCAATACTCTGCATTTAAATTAGTGCGGAAAAACAATTTGCGCCCCACATATTTACAAACATGTGATTTCGCGCAGCCAAGCGACTACAGGACCACCACAACTACGAGCGAAAACATTCGCATATCTGCGTAAACAAGCGCGTACGGTATGCTCAGTAAGCGGACGGCAGGTGCTACGGCAAATTTTCCCTTTACATCACGCACAAACGGCCGGCAAATGTGCACTCATAACGTTATAATACTAGTAACGTCCTCGAAACCCAAAACAGATACCCTCAGTACTTACAGATGAAAGGTGATCCCCGACGCCTCCTTCGCGCGATTAGCGCAGTCGAACGCGACGCACGAGCAGACCATTTCTGCTTTCTACACCTTTAGAGCATCCATCCGCGAACGAGGATCGAACGAACACAAGTTCTGCTCTTTGGCAAGAGAGAACTCGGAAGAAGGACACATGGGGCAGAAAAAAATGTCATTGTGTCTACTGTTTATTTTAGTTGTTAGCGCCCAAGAATGTAAATAATTACCAGATGTGTGCGCCTCCGGCGCACGCACGGGTGACTTGCGAAGCGCTTAACTAGAAACACGGAGAAGGTAGCATAACCGAAACCACATGCGGCGAAATGAACGCGCGCAAGAAAAGCTCGGTGCGCTTGAAGGTAGCCGCATGAGAGAATCAACTTGCAAAACAAAACAAAAGAAAACAAAAAAAGAACGGAAGCAAAAATATAACGTAACCCGCCGCAAAAACAAGTACATTATGCGACGAATGCAATGCGTCTGCTACCGCGGAACGAGTTTTCTACCCACGGCAAGATGGCGGCCGTGGGCGTCAGTTTTCGAGCACCATCTCCACTCCAGAAGTTCTATACAACCTCCTTGATATTGTACAACCGGTTTACACTTTTATTTAGTTTTGGCATTTCAAGCTGCTTAGGTGACTATTTGTTGTACTGCGATCGTGCAGTAAGCGTCGCCCGAGTTTCCACAGTAGCTCACGTCTAGCAATTGCATTTCGTAGACGGAAAAGCGTTCGCAGATGCGTAGTGCTGCTGACCGCTGTGCTTGTTCGCCCAGCGCAAAAAAGTGCTTCCCGCGCCCTAGTTTTACGCTGTACGGTAAAAATATCAGTTGATTTTATTTGCTTAGTACCTATATTGACTTCGCTGACTCTTCTCCCGCCTTCAAGAGGCCTTATATTTTCCTACTGGCGTACCAGTCAGCGAAGCGTCGCATGTGCAGCGCTTGTGTGAAGCGACCTTGACTTGGAGCTAGATACAGTGTACAAACAAACCAAGTAAAGAAAGGCACATTCTTCCATTCACAAACGTGTCCTGGCTTCGTTTCAACTAAGCGAACGAATTGCGACCAAGCAATTTTTTTTTTAACCTTCTTGATTGCGACGACCCGCCGGCGGCCGGCGGACGAAACGCTGGGCCGACTGACTCTGTCGGCCGGGGAGCCGTGCAGTAGCGCCGGTAGCGCAGCCGTGGCGCAGCCAATTGCCAGCTCATCCCCTCCTGACGTCACACGAAAACGCCACAGAAAATGGGCGAGCGTAAAGAGAGGAGGACAGCGTTTTCGAATTAGTTTTTCTACTAAATAAAATCGCGTAAACGCGCCTAGAGTGGTCGAAACATGGCCTGGGGACTCCGGACTACAATTTACGCTAGTAATCCCGCAATGTTTACATATCACTTCAGTGTCCCTTTAATGAGCTCTTGCTGCGCACTGACGGCTCCGCGATAGAGTGTGAGTGCACTGCGGCGTACATGCACGATCCGAGTGATGGCAGGTCTGGCTTCCCACAGCCACGCACCTGGGAGTGGGTACCATAAGCGTGTCCACTAGTGCGTTCATCGTGCCACCAACGACGCTGCTCGTGTGCCCAAGATATGCAGTCACCGGACAAGTTTCTCGAGCGTCTGGAAAACTCCCCCATGACCAGAGTCACCGCGGACACGCGACTGACGCAGGTGGTACCAGTCGCCCTCGATGGCGGCGCGAAGTTGTAGCGGTGCTTTCTGCATGGTTTCCGCTCCGAGTATGTGTCGCTTGATGCGAAGCATTGCCTGAAGGCGGGGCTGGAACAGCGCGCCCAAGGAGGCGCATGCTGGGAGGCATTTCGCAACGGTGGAAGCAGGCAGTGGCCTATGAACTGACCGGCCACTCATGTCACACAGAAACCATTAACAATAAAATTAATGCCCCAATTCGTTCGTGCCTGTCAAGACACCGGCATTAAGGCCCAGGGCATCATTACTGACACAGGCCCTTGTAATCAAGGGCTGTGGGGATCGTATGGCTTCAAGAGTAGTAAAAAGAAGCGAAAGTTCCAAAACTTGGAACTTGGAACTTGGACTTAAAACTTGGAGTAGGGTGCCACACTTGAAGTGTGGCACCCTACTGACTCCAACCGGCGTCTGTACTTTTTCGCCAATGTGCCCCATCTTTTGAAGAATCTGAGAGAGCACTTTACAGAGGGGGGCAAGATAGAGTTGCTGGACAATGTGGTGAAAAAGTCCCCACAGCAGTGGTTCTCTCGAACATGTTGAGGAGCTTCTTGGGCTTGAGGAAGGCAAAGAATTTCAGCTGGCTCCCGAGCTAAGAAAGGCTTGCTTAAATTCCATGCACTGCGACAGAACGGAGGTTGGCCCTGCATACTCTCTGCTACACCACGACATGGCACCTGCATTGTACTACCATGTGCAAGAGGCAATTGTGGCAACAACTGCCTGGTTCTTAGGCAATATACACACCTGGTTCACACCGCTTGCACTGCGAACAAGGAAGCAAGCCGAGAGACATTTAGGTGTCTAAGGCGATGCTTTCTTTCACGATATGGGTAATTTGTTTGAAAACATGAAAAATGTTGGAAAGGATAAGAAATGACAGCCCCTCTGGACGTGAGTTATCCTAGCTACCATGTCAGCAAAGTTGATACAGCAGCACCTTGCGACTCATCAAGAAAGGTTTTGTTTTCGTCCTTCTGCCCCGTTTTGGTCCAGACGCATTGGAAAACTTTTCTTCAACAATAAGAATGAATAACGCTGTGCCCTCGCCGCGCGAGTTCGAGTGTGCACAGTGCAATGCAGCACTTTCCCAGTTTCTGCGGGCAAGCCCTAAAGGCAACTACATGTGCTCAGATAGAGTTCAGGGAGAGTAAGTCGCGCGTTGTTGTGATGTTTCACCCCACACCCCCTTCCTTCCTCCGGTCCTCCAATCCTTCGCTCAGAAAAACCCCAGCATGCCCGATGGGGTCTCCGGCCCTCCGGCCAGTTGGACAACCGCTTGGGGGACACTGCGATCCCTCCTGAAGAAAGCTTACCCCAGAAGCCGCGTACGCCATCAACAGTGCCGCCTGCCTCTTTATCGAATGCAGCAAGGCAGAACTACAGCTTTTATAGTCTGGCTTTCGGCCAATTGTCCGCAATCTATGTGCGACCACGGACGACGTAGCTAGGCCTAGCGACACATGGGATGACTTGATGGCGAGCACCTGCATTCCTGCCTCAGCGCCCAACATCGCTCCTGTCGTCTAGGCCACAGGCTTCTGCGAGGGCTTCTGCGACGGGCTTCTGCGACGGGCTTCTGCGAGCTTCTACTCCGTGCTCTGCAGGGAATTTTATTCCTCACCGACCTGGTCGCTGAGCTCAAGAAGGGTAATGACTGTTTGCACAGGGAGAATGTGCCATCGCCTCCCTGCGATCGAAAGTTTGAAGCCTGCGTGACAAGCTGTTGCTATGCGCCGCTACAATGCCACATTCCAGGTTATCTGCGGCTGCGTGTGCGCAGTTTGAGGGCTCCTTGAAGTCAAGATAAAACCACCCTATCCACCCACCAACCGATCACCATGTCAACCAGTGGAACTGACAACTGCAACAACTCCACTTGCTCCTTTGCTGAAAACCCCTTGTGGTCCACAACCTCCTACCAACAGACACCCAGTGACGAAGGGAAAGAGTCCTGCCTCACTTGGTGCGTTCACTATGATGGGGTATGCAGAGCGAGACGCACGTTTGGGATTCACGGTAGGAAGGAGCCAAATGGAGTAGCAGGCGATCAGAAAATGTGAAACCGGGTTTTCTGATCGTCTGCTATCTCATTCCTAGGTGCATTTTCTCTGGCCCTGCCCGGCGAGCTCCACCTGGCAGTGGTCCTGCCGCGGCCGACGACGGCCAACCTGAGCGCGGTCAAATGGACTATGCCATTTTACCCGACCTTCGGACCTACCCCCGTGCACCCCTACATGCCCTTCGCCCCGATTCAAGTGGTGTTTCAGGAAAACCCCAACCGCAAACAGATCTACCTGTCCGACTTTTGCGTGTCATGGATCAGCGGCATCAGGCCGTTTCACATTGAGACGTTGCTTGGCATACTGGAGAAGAGTGGGCTCATTGATTTGACGGAGAGGTGGGCCATCGACGCTTTGACCCTCTTCTCGAATCATGCCGGAGTCATGGCCATAGGACCTGTCAACCGAAAATGTGAAACCGGGTTTTCTGATCGTCTGCTATCTCATTCCTAGGTGCATTTTCTGATCGTCTGCTGCACCATTTGGCTCCTTCCTACTGTGAATCCCAAACGTGCGTTTCGCTCTGAATACCCCAGGTGGCGCCGTCGTTCCAACATCAACTTGCGCTGGCTCACACATCCAAATCAGCCGCCATTTTCCCATAGGCGAAAATCGTTTTTATTTATTTTTGGAATACACAGGTCAAACAAAATAGGCGTCAAATAGGCATCTCGGCGTCAAACAAAACAAAATAGACCACGAAATTCGACCTTTGTGCAAAGTTTGAGTGCAAACAGAGCGGCAGTTCGCTCACGAAAATTTTTTAAAGCGTTCCAGTTATCGGCGCACCACCCTGTATAGCATGTATTTTGTTCAGCTTCATTTCCTCTGAACCAAATGTGGTGTTCCTTTTGTTTTTGTTTTTAGTCATATTCAGCCTATTAACTTCTGCATAGTCCGCACGCATTGTAATGGTTTTCTACCTCCATAACTTGTTTATTTGTGCTTAACCCATCACTATTGTACTCGATATTTCATTGTTGCATTCATTTGATCATTTGTAATTGAACACAAAAATATTTTAGTGAGGTTGTGGTGTTTGCGCAAGTGCTGAAGTGTCAGCGGTAGGCACCCGTTGTCCCACGCGGCGTTTGCATTCTGCGTACGAAGGCGGTGAGTAATGTAAATAGTTTCTAACCACTCTTACACAATTAACAAGACATGCATATTTTCAGTGTTGCTAATAGTGCAACTGCACGACCACTGGGTAGAATAAGACAAGCTTTCCCGTTGCATATAAGTGACGTGGCGGATGCAATACGTGGGTACTCGCTCAAGTCAACTTTCTTCTTTTCAAGTGCTCAAACCAATGTGCCATGTTGCTTCTTAGACAAGTAGCAGGGCACCTGTCATTGCAATCATGTGTAGTGTTCCCTTAACCACCTATGTAGGTTAACGGCGTGGGTGCCCTACACTGGACGTGATGACATCAAGGCAAAGCTGGCAAGGCAACTGTATTCGTCGTACAGAATAACAAAATGACTGCAGACGATTCCTTGATAGCACAGCCAACATTCGAAAAGTTTTGTGAGCGCCTTGGTGAATACTTGTTGACGTGAACGACTGTGTGACCCCTTTTTTGTATGTACCTGGACTGTATTATTTGCCAAATGTTATCTCTTTTTACATTTTATTATCTTCTTGTTTCTGTGTTCATCTGTTACTATTAGTTTGTTGTATTCGATAAGTGAACATATCGTGATCGCTCTTGGACTGCTTTCTCTCTTAATTCCCATGTTCTGTACTTACGATTTACTTCTTTGTTGTTGTTGGTTGAAACGACACTGTATTACTGGCATGTCCCTCCTGTATTAATCCCTTCTGGGATTGACAGTATTTTGAAATAAATAAAAAAAAATAAACATCGTACACAGGAGTTCATGGATCCTGGCCACATGCGACTGACCAAAATGGCTGCGCCAACAGTTGTCCCAGTGTCGCAAGGTAATGCAGTGGAAGGTCTAGATTTTCCAGTTTCAGGTGTAGGCCAATACTGATGTGTGGTACGTCACATGCTGGCACTGTTCTCTAACATTCTCTAAACCATTCTCTAACATGAAGGAAAGCAGAGCAACGCAAGCACTTAGCGCCTAAGTTTGCGTAGCACATATGGCACTTATCTATGCAAGTGGGCTTCCAGCAACTGCGATAGCAACAGCATCTTTCAACGATAGGATGGATAAGCTCTCCGATGCTCCAAACAGCTCCAGCCCTAAAAAAAAACTCCTCAGAAGTGTCGCTTTGCACTTCGCAAAGGTGATGCCGAACTAATGACAGGTCGGAACTCCTCCATGAAGTCTCACCATTCTCGTTGAACAGTGCTTCCCTGGCAGACAGCGTGGAAAGGGGAGGGCCCGTTATTCGATTACATTTCAGTGCTCGCGCACGACGTCCACTCCCACACTATTGACGATGCGACTGCCTATTACATTGCAAGATATTTGCTACACAAATGGCTGCAGCTGTTCAGAGTTGCCGTAGAGCAATTTTGTCATGTCACTCTACTCATTCGCACAAAAGCAAAGAAATGGCCCGTTAGAGTGATCCCTCATTTAACATCATTTGCGCTAGCTAACTCGTGGCTGCAGTACCTACGGGATGCAAGTGCTGAAGAGCGTCATTGCAAAAAAATGAAAGATATGCTAGAGTTCGAGACAGATGCTGCGCTAAGTCCGATTCATTTGAACCGGCCATGTGAAAAGAAAAGAGGAAGACCTTGCCTGGAATCTCTGCAGAAGGTACTGTGAGAAGTCGCGCCTGCATCTCCGTGTACAGTGATGTGCGAACTTGTGACTGCCACTCCATGTGTGTGATACAACGCAGTCACATATTTCTGTGCCTCAGAACACTCGCGGTCATCACTACGTGCATCCAGTCACGTAGGCCAGACAGGTGTGAAGTGTATGTGTCCGTGTAGTGATGTGAGAATTCGTGCCTGCCACTCCATGTGCGCGTAATGCATTTGCGGTCTCATGTTCACGGACACTCGAACTGCTTCGCGCCATGCGAACGAGCCTTGAGTCACGTACGCCAAGGCCTCCCCCTTCTCCCCCCCTACCCTTTAAATTGAGCAGCTCCTGCGGCCGGAAAGGGAGAATGGCTCCGATGAGAGAAGACGTGTAACTTGCTTCAACAAGTATTAAACGCTTTATCTAACCCTCAGCCATGGACCTGCTCACAGTACTGAAACCTGCTCACAACCCTATGCCTCTTGTAACAATGTCCGTGCGCTTTGATGGGAAAGAACACTGGCCTCAGCATATCGCAACCCCAAATTCCCAGTAGTGTTGCAAAGAAGGTTGCACATCCAAGACGTGTGTGTGCTGCAGGAAGTGTGGAGTGTACGCAAATGTACGCAACTAACAACACACGCATATTTCCAGTGTTGCTAACAGCACAACTGCATGGCTGCTGGGTAGAATAAGACAAGCTTTCGTGTTGCTTACTGGGGTACTTGTTGCAGTGAACTCTCTTTTTTTCAAATGCTCAAACCAATGTGCCGCGTTGCTGTTTAGACTGGCAGCAGACCATCCGTGATTGCAAACAACTTGTACACTGTTCCCTTAATCACCTGTGCATATTAACGGCATGGGTGGCCTCCACTGGACGTGATGGCCTCAAGGCAAAGCCAGGAAGCCAACTGCATTCGTCGTACAGAACGTACAGTACGCAAACCATTGTTGGGTGGCAGATAACCATGCGGGCCATTCTAGGCTCTGGCAAGATCGCTCTAACAATTGCAACTTCTTATCCTTACTAACTCATCGGCTGCTGCAAGAGCCACTCGAGAGCATGTTTGGACACATGACACAAAAGAATGGCTGCAGCACAAACCCTAACGTTGCTCAGTTCAAGCTGTCTGAAGACAAAGGTAACGTAGAAGATGACAGGTCGGAACTCCTCCATGAAGTATCACCATTCTCGTTGAACAGTGCTTCTCGGGCTGACAGTGTGGAAAAGGGAGCCCGATGCCTTCCCACCTTTCGATGACATCCCAGTGATTGCGCAAGACACCCACACCCACACTAATGACGATGCGGCTGCCTATTACGTTGCAGGGAAAGACCTACGTGGCCTCATCAGCATTTCACCATGCCGAAAGCATTGTTGAGAAAAAGGGCGACGACGGCGTGTCAAGAAGGGTATCATTATCATCGTGAACTAGTGAAAGAGGAGATTTAAAGTGCGTCTGTTGCGGAGCCGCGGCCTTGGGTCCTGTTCCTCAACATTCCGGTACCAAAACCCAGAAGGAACGGCCCAGTGGACTCCTGATGACGGCGCAGAGCGACTTCGAGGCACGCGAGGCCCGGGACACGCCTTGATCTCCTGATCCTGGAGCCCTTGCCCGTAAACTGCGCCCTTCATGGCTGGCTGCTCAGCACGTCGCACGGCCCACCCAGAACCCGGAGATGTCCGGCAGCAGCACCTTGGCCGGAACACCCTCCCTGTTGACACTGAGTCTACCAAAGACAGCCAAATCGTGGGTCAAATGAAACAGCTGAAGGACACTCTCCGGGCAGAAGTGCCCGAGCTCGCTAAAATGATTGAAAACATTGCGAGCTCACCGATTTCGACGCTGGTGTGCTTGAAACCCTCCAGGAATCTCTCATCCAAAAAAACCGGTGCAAGAGGCACAGACTTCGGCACAAGCACAGCAAGAAGAGTGAGGCTGCCAGAATCGGCCCGGGGATCAGAACTACTGGACATTCCCGTAAACTATTAACTTATTCAGTCCGGCGAAAGGGAATTCGATCCTCAACTTTTATTAGGCAAGGTCACATAAGAAAGGTTCAGCTGCGCACACAATTCCTACCATGACGACATGAGAGACTACCTAGATGCACGACAGTCCGCTTTGTCTTCTGTGAAGCGCAACAGAGTGTTGTTATACCTCCATCGCCGATCCTAAAGAAGACCATCGTTAGGAAGCAGCATCGAACTTCAAGGCATCGTTGGAGAAAACGGATAACGATCTATGGCAGACGGGCATACCAAGATTCAACGAGACTGCGGCCAGAATCGTCATTTTATTTCTCTAACTGTTTCCTCCCCGGGCATTCTGTGTGTATATGTGTCGGCCTTATTATCACGGGTGGGAGTATGTTGAGAAAAAAGACGAAGACAGTCTCTCAAGAAGGGTACGATCATCATCATGAGCTAGTGAAAGGAGAGGGGATTAAAGCGCGGCTTTAGTGGAGCCGCGGCCTTGGGTCCTGTTCCTCAACAAGACCCATGTGCCCAGCAAGCTTTCTGGACATTTAAGTGTACCATCAGAGGGGGCTTTTGCTGCTGGCCAAGACCTTGAGGTTACCTTTCTTGCAATGACTGAAGCCACTACGCACCTGCCCCGCGTATGTGACGTCTTGTTCCGCCACTTGTTTAGCATTACTTCCTTCACATTCTGTTCCACTCAGTGCCACCAGAGGTTCGTACAGATGTTTTGCCGCGTCCGCCTATGCTGGCACGTGCGTTTTGTCAACTGAAACTTGGATAAATTGGATAAAGGTGCAGTTTCAGGCGGTGTCAGGAATTCAGGTGGACAAGTTTAAAGGTTAACACTTCACATCGGCATTAAGTGCGCACATAGAGCAAGATTACTATTGTTCTTATGAGAAAATGGTTTGTTTTGTTTAAGAGTAAACATAATGTGCATGCTACGTTGTCTTGCACCCTAACGTGTGGGTCCACTGCTTCTCCTGCATGGTTGGCCGGCGTGAGCCGCTCACTGGCGTGTAAACTTGCCAGCAAACAGTGGTGGGTTCTCAAGATATCTTAGGTAGTCTTGCACTATCCTACTATGCAATGTAGTGTGGTTTACAACATACAGACAGTGTTTGTAGTTTCCTTTTAATAGGTTTAGGCTCCGGCCTGAATTCTTGCCCGAATGAATGTGTCTTCTCTCAGTGGCACCTGGGCACGGTATTCTTGTCGGTTTGTAATGGTGATAACATCCATACATTTTCATAAAATGGTCCCCTCTTCATATGCTAGTCTGTAATGACATTTCCGCAACAATGTGCCTCAGAGCCTTCCCGGCACCCCAGCAACATCTCACCGCCGTCAGACTTTTGTACAAAAATTGTGCTGACAAATGACCCTGGACCACTTTGTTTTAGATGGCACATTCGTTTGGAAACAGGGGATGTACTTGACGTTCACTGAGTGTTCTGAACCGGTGACTCCAGAACAAGCGGAAACACCACTGTGCCGCATATACTGCCGCAACGTCAAGGTTGATGAATTTTTTGTGGCCAACGAAAGTGATGCAGCCCGCGGCTTTAAAGAAGGCTGATGCCCTGTTGTTGTGCCCTGGGTGTGATATAGAGCCCAAGTCAGGCCAGTGCACAAAGTTTGGTGCAGCGTACTATGCGCACACGTGCTGTGTCACAACAGCTGAAGGAAAGCAGTGCTTGCAATGTAAGTACACAGGGAAGCTGATAGCAAACCAGGCAGAAGCAACAGTCCAAACCCAAGTTCAGGCAGCGAGCTGCAAGGAAATCTGTTCAGCTGTTCCGCACAAAAAGAACGCTTGCAAGAGCTCAAGAAAACGTGGAAAAGCTGCGGCTTTTGGACGAATCTGTGGCCACCACAGCTTTCGAGCGGAAAATCAGTGGGCTACCGCGTAAACAACGATTAGCTGTAAGGACCTGCTTTAAGGCTGCGTCCAGAAAGTCAAGCCGTGGCATGACTTACGACAAGCTGTGGGTTCTGGAATAGTCTCCTGACGCGCATGAAAAGCCCACAGCTATACGAGCATATTAGAAGACATCAGATAATGGCACTGCCAAGTAAATCATCCCTTGACAAGCACATGGAGGCATTCAAAAGTTCATTTGGTTTCAACCCCAAGGTGTTTTCAGCATTCGAGCAAAAAAACAAAGGATACGGATGAGTTCAGTGTTCATGGCGGACTTCTTTTCGACGAACTGAAACTTTCCGAGAGTATTGGAGTAAAAGCGTCGGGAGAAATGACTGGCTTTGTAGACCTCGGTGACTTCACGGAACAAGACAGCAAGACTTCTCAGAGCGACCGTGGACTGGTTATAATGTTCCAGCCTTTCCAAGGTGGGTAGTTTCAGTTAATCATGCAACATAAATGCCATATGTGGTTTAACTGTAGCATCAATGATTCAGCCTTCATATGCTTGTTTCTGATGAACCAAAATAAAAATATTGCTTGTGTCCTTAACTTTGCAATAATTACTTTTTTTTTAGGGGAATGGACCCAAATACTCGGCGTATTTTCATCTAGAGGGAATGTGAAGGCAGGCACCTCTCCTGTCCAAGTTACTACTTGAAGCTACAATCCTGGCCGAGAAATCTGGGCATTTTAAAACATTCAAAGAATAGCGCGTTGGCAGAGTTCAGGCTAACGACTTTTCGGTGTAGGTGGTGGTGAAAACATTTGAGAAAAAATAAATCTCGCGGCGGTCACCTCTACTGTTAAATCCCCGCAACTCATTTTCGGGGCTCAGGAGAGCCACGACGGCGGAGCCCGCAAGCAACGTTCGCGTACTTCCTGCCGAAGCAAGCGCTGGCCTTTGACCTTAAATCGCCTGGCTAACAGGGCAATGCAAACTAATCAAGAGCGTGCCACAAGCGAGACAGCAGCAGCAACACACACACAAAAAAAACACCTATAACAAGTTTTGGTACTGCAATACCACGCACGCAAGTTGAGCGCTCACCAGCGAGCGGCAGCACCCCCTCCCAGCGGGATCGGGAAACATTGTACCTTTTCCCTCGGTCCGGACACTAGAAAACCTTTCTAGCCTCTATAATACAGCTGAACCTCGTTATAAGAGACACTGATGTAAGAGACAAATGGGTATAAGAGACACTATTCACCCACATGGTTGGCTGCCCTATCTTTCCCATTAAATCGACCTCTTTTATAACAGACATTGGATGTAGAAGATTGGTTATAAGGGACAAGTCATCCTTGAAGTTTAATCAATACTCTCGCTTCTAACAGACATTTTAACTTCAGATGCAGTGCCACCAGTCACTAATTGCAGTTGCTTCCATTGTGGAAACACAGGTGGACGACAGACAGGTGCAGTCGCTATTTATTTTAACTTCAGCAAACACGAAGTGGTTCAGTCAGCTATGAAATGACAATGAGAAGACCTGCCAATGGAAATGCAACTGACAGAAGTAGCTGAAGCTTACTGCCATTCATTGGATGGAGCGCGATCACACATGCGGGCTCTCCTACTCGCGTAGCTCCCAATCAGAAGCACTGCAGACGTTGAGCCCTGCAAGCGTAATGAATAGCCTGAGCACACAGCGGAAGAAGCTGTGCGCTCTGGCTATTCATCAGGCTTGTTAACTCAACACCTACGATTCATCTTCCAGAAACAAGGAAAGGAAAAAAAGCTTGTAGAATCAGTTGTAAAAAACAGTGTAAATACAGTCATGAAGCAAACAAAGTTTCATAAATTCTGGGACCAAACAATAATTAGAATGAATCTTTTGAAACATGCTGTAGCGTTCTTTTGAGCTTATTGTAGTAATACAAGTGCCCACATTGAACTAGGGTCTGATTAGTAAGTGAAAACATGGTACCCTGCTTATAAGAGACATCTCGTATAAGAGACAGAAACTGCTCCCCGGTACGTGTCTCTTATAAAGGGGTTCAACTGTATATATCATTATGGCATTGTTTCCACGCTTACAATGAGAATAACCAGGTTTATACCTCAGTCCTTGAAGCAAAACCCTTAAAAAAAGCCCTTTTCTGTGGTGCGGCCTCTGTTCTTGTGCACAGATTTGCACAGGATGTGGTATTGGGTGACGCCACAGCACTATCGTCAGTGAGCCATACTTGTGATGGCTGGTGATTGCTGGAGGGTTCAGCCAGCGGCATTTACCATAGCTCACACATCGACGCCTCCGTCTGTTGTAAAGTATTCACAGGTTATACTTGTACATCTTCGTGACATCAAAATGTCTGTCAAGGCCATGGTTTGCGATCAGGCCTCCATTAATCTAAGTCTCGCTGCCCCCTTAGGCGCGACGGCTGAACAGCCTTTTTTTTTTTGAGGTTAGTGGCGAACGGATATACTTCATCTCTGGTGCGCCTCGCCTCATTAGCTCTTTCCGTACAGCACGCGAGATTTCGATCATGAGCGATCAAAATCGATCGGAATTTTCAAACGCTGATTTGAAAGTCGCGCCGGGCGATTTGAAACGTTTGGCGCCATCTGCCGTGTAGAGGAGAAATAAGCTTTCATTTGCTGTGTAGTTCTTATTTTTTGAGCCAGGTGGCGGGCTGTGGCGGTTTTTAAAGCCCACCGGGAGAAGCGAATACGCGGTGTAGTTGCCGTGGAAGATGGCTGCGCCCACGAGCTCAACGCGCGCTCCAAACGCCGCAAATCGCGCGATTCCACTCAATCTTCGGTGGATTTTCGGGACTTCACTAGCAGCAGTGATTCTTTCGATGATTTCGATCTGTCAGACTTGAGTTCTGACAGTGACGATGACGACAACCAGCCCCGAACATCAGCGGCCGCCAACAAGTAAGCTAGCAATTTGTTTCTCTATTTGTAGCCGGTTTTCTTTGAGCACTCCGCTGCCGGTTCGCGTGGTTTATCAGTGTCGTGCATGGTTCTATCTTATCTGCAGGGTTTCCACATCCTTTGGCCAAGACTCGCTGCCGCCTCGAGAACAGAGTTTGGAGTTTCGCCCGAGCAGGGAGCCGGGTATCAACTTCTGCCTCGAGCTTCGCAGCG
Source organism: Haemaphysalis longicornis (assembly GCF_048455015.1). Taxonomy (NCBI): domain Eukaryota; kingdom Metazoa; phylum Arthropoda; class Arachnida; order Ixodida; family Ixodidae; genus Haemaphysalis; species Haemaphysalis longicornis. Next base: position 104,673,963 of record NW_027526204.1, on the reverse strand, counting down.
GCGCGCGGAGCTTCCTGAAAGCCATGGATATTTTCAAGCTTTTCTTTACTACGCAAGTGATCGAACTGATCTGCTTGAATACGAACAAGTACGCCTGGATGATGATCCTAGAAAAACCGAGCTACAGCGAGCCTGACGGCTCATGGAAGGAAGTCACTCCAGCAGAGATGCTGAAGTTCATTGGTCTGCTGCTGTACATGGGAATCATGGACGTCCCGTGACTTCACCTCTACTGGAGCGGATCAAGCTTGTTCTCTGGCCTTGTTCCGCCTAAGATTATGCCTCGAACTCGTTTTTGGGCGCTCTTGGGCATGCTGCACATCTCGGACCCCGCGACTGACAGTACAGGTGGTGGAGAAAAGTTGGACAAAATTTCGTGGCTCCTCCAGCACATCAATGATTGCTCCTCCAACTTTTTCCAGCCATACCGAGAACTTTCAGTTGATGAGCGAACGGTAAAATCCAAAGGCCGCTCAGGAATTCGCCAGTACAGCAGGGACAAGGTAACAAAATGGGACTCCAAGTTATGGGTTCTTGCAGACCCCCGAACTGGCTACACCATTCAGTTCTTGTACACGGGAAGACGTGAAAAACCCAGCGCGAAAGACCTGGCCTTTGACGTTGTGACCGGATTGTGCAAGAACTACATCGACCAAGGGTACTGCATTTACATGGATAACTTCTACACCTCAACGGCCCTTTTTTTTGCATTTGCTTGAACGCAAGACATTTGCCTGTGGCACAACTCGGAAAGATCGCCGTGGCTTTCCCCGTGACCTCAAAGATATCACCTGGGAAAAAAAGGCGAAGAGAGGGAAAGTGCGCTGGCTGCGGGACAACGGTGTTTTGTACCCACAGTGGAAGGACCGTCGTGTCGTCAGCATGATGAGCACTATGCATACGGCCAACAAGCATGTTGCCGCCAAAAGGAGAGAGAAGAAGGATAACAGATGGCAACAGATTTCCATCACCAAACCGAAGCTCATTGATGAGTACAACGCAGGGATGCTTGGGGTGGACAAATCCGATCAGCTGATAGGGTTCTACAATGTGCTCCAAGAGTGCGTCCGCTGGTGGAAAACTCTCTTCTTTCACTGTATTGACATTGCGGCAGTGAACAGCCATGTCATCTTTCAAGATCACAGGAAGCGGCACCCTGAGATAGAAGAGCTCTCTAGAGTTTCTCGGTACGACCAGCTGGCGTTCCGCATGGAACTAGTACAACAGCTTCTCGAACTCGAAGACGCACCATGTAGACCTCGTGTTCAGGCCCCTCCTCCCCCTCCCCCACCTCCTTCTGGCACTGAGCACCAACCAGAGAGAACGGAGAAGGCGTTCAACTGCAAGAAGTGCTACAGAGAGAAGACTTTTATGAGTAGTAAGCATTTTGCTAATTAGTGTATATATTTTTCTGGATTTTAATCCCTTCAAAGTTGTTTTTTGGATATATAAATATATCATTCACAATTTCCTTCAAACTTTGCCAAAACGTTGGTCTTCACCAATTAAATTTTGTTTTGCAACCTTCTGCTTTGTATAAAAATTTATATTGTTAGAACGCACGTCTTTTTAGCTTTATTTTAATGTGCATTCTGTATTTCTGCGCCCAAGAGTTTTTGCAATGAAAATCTTTACCTAAAACAATCGAAAAAAGCTTTTTCCTCCATGGTTTTGAAGCCTTGTAAACAAATTTTTGTAGCTCAGAAACCGCTCAAGTTAGGGCTTTAATTTTTTTTAGACAACATTGTTAAGAAACGCAGAAAACATTTGTATATTTCAGAATTTTTTCTAAAATTTTTCTTTGAAGTTATAAAGAGCATTTTTGCAATTTTGTGCTAAAATTACCCAAAATGTCTAATTTGACAATTTCTATTTTGCATTTTCTCTCTTTACAATTTTAAAAATTTACATAAAAAAAAGACAATCTATTTGAGTTCATTTTCGTGTGCTTTATATATTTTTTCACCCAAGTTTTTTCATTAAAAAAAATTACCGGAACCCACAAAAAAACGGCACTTTTCGCCCGGTACGCAAAGAGTTAAAACAATGCGTAACAATGTTTAAGCTCCAAAATTGCACATCGGAGGCAGTGTAGCTGACTGGGAGCACTTGAGGAGCTTTACAAATCAACTCATAACTTGCAACTAGTTCCAAAACCCGCAAAGTGGCACATAAAAAAAAAACCTCTAACACGAAGGCAAGCAGAGCAACTCAAGTACTTATCGCATAAGTTTACAACTTAAGAACGGCACCGGAAGCTGCCCTTGTGCCTCATCACCGCAACCGGCTGTTCCTCCGCTCGGCACAAAGAGTGCGTTACTGCGAATATTTTTGGAAGCACAAAATAAAAGAACCCCCCAAAACAAGTAAACGTAATGTTCTTGGGATTTTAAAATTTTAATGTGAGATACATTACCACCACCAACGTGTATCAAAACGTAAAAATTTCATAAAAAAATTGCCACTCCCAGTCAAAACCCGGTGCAAAAATGACAAAACTGAACCTTGTTAAGAAAAACAAAGTTCAGTTTACTTTATATGGCTTACGTGTTGTATTTTACACACGTATGCATTATTCACTAGCTTTGAAATTACGAAGTATTATCGTATAGTGGCCTTTTTGCTTCGCGCATTGTATTTTTGTCCCCACATTTTCCCCCATCTCATTTTCCAACATGGACGTCTCGTACGAGGTCAATTTTTTTGCCAGAGCATGACTACACAGTGCCACCTGCAGCCGCATTTGTTACTGTTTCTTTGACTCCAGATTCTTCATCGCGTTAGCGGTCTGGGGCGAGTTCCTCACCCAAAGAGCCCATCAACGCCAAAGCATCTGTACAGGAAGAACTGCAGCGGCGTTGTTCTTTGTCGCCAGTTCAGCATACAGTTTTGAACGTCTACATGAAGCTGCGAGAGGAGCACCCGCACATTGGCGCAACAGAAACTTGGCGCACGACAAGCGAGTACACCAGTGTCAGTTTTTGGAAGATTCTGGACATCAAATCCAAAGCAAAGGCGACGGGTGGGAAGCTGACAACACCTTCGCGGAAAAGGCCCGGAAGCGAGAACCACAGACGCCGCACTGCGATGTATGACGGCTTCACTTTGTGTGCACTGAGAAACATTGTGCACGATCTCTTCCAGCGCAACGAGCCTCCTACTGCACAGAAGATTGCGAAAGAATTTCGGAGGAGTGAGCATCTCCCCAGCCTTTGAAAGAATGAAAGAAAGAAAAGTTGTGGTTTTTTGGCACAGCAACCTTTTGGTTATAATGCGCCAAATGCACGCAGGGTAGAATAGTTATGCGACGGTTAAACGATGTTATTCAAGGCATTGTGAAGATTAAAAACATTTTAAAAGGACTCAAAGGTGCACATAGCTACCTCAGCCACCCCCCCCCCCGCCTTCGAACATAGACCATCTGCCGCCCTGAGCGACATCGGCTTCATCTTCGAGAAACGCGAACGAAACTCGATGATGATTGAGCATCAGGACGTGCTGATTTGGCGGCAGAGGTACCTTCATCAGATCACCGAGTACAGGCAGCAGCACCGCAAGGTGTTCTACACAGACGAAACTTGGGTAAACGCTGGCCACACCGTGACGAAGGCTAGGAGGAACGAGACAGTGAAAACACCTCAGGATGCTTTCCAGCGTGGTTTGACAACTGGGCTGAAACAGCCATCCGGAAGAGGAGCGCGGCTGATAGTCGCCCACATCGGCAACGGGGACGGCTCTGTTGACGGCTGCCTGTCCGTCTTCAAAGGAACGAAGTCGGGAGACTATCACGAGGAAATGGACGGCGAGCATTTCGAGGCTTGGTTTGACTCTGTTCTCACTAAGCTGCCCCAGGGTAGTGTTGTCGTCATGGACAAGGCGTCCTACCACTCCAGGCGCCTGGAGACTGTCCCGACCATGTCCTCACGCAAGCCTGACATACTAGCCTGGCTGACATCAAAAGGTATCTCGTGCGATGCAATGATGACAAAGAAACAGCTTCTTAAACTGGTGGCGCCGGTGAAAGACCAGTTTGTGAAGTTCAGAGTTGATGTCGCGGCAGAAAAGGCTGGGTGCGTCGTTCTGAGGTTGCCACCATACCATCGAGCTGATCTGGGCACAGATGAAAGGTGGAGTTGCTAGGCTGAACACTGACTTCCAAGATTGACAGTGTGCGGAAGCTCCTCATCACAGCAGCTGAGAATGTTTCTCCAAACAACTGCGCCAAGGCTGTTGAGCACGTCATTGGCATTGAGGACAAGTGCCGAGAGGCACGTGGCTTCAGCGACCATGTGGAGCCAATCATCATCAGCCTCGGGGAGGAAGACAACGACAGCTGTGGGTTTCCCTGTACAGGCATTTTCCCCAGTATTGTAAAATGACACTCCAACATGCCATGTGTTAGGGCATATAACAATCTGCAAGAAGTGAAATAGCCTGTTATAACCTATATTGGCTTTCTCAAAATTGCAACTGCCATGGCAGCTGCAAAAGAGCATTTTTCAGGAAAGGAAAATTTACCATCCATTTAAAAACGCCCGCGTACACTCGATCAGAATTGCATTGCGTTGAGACTTGAGCAGAACTAAGCAGAACAACCGCTCTCCTGCCTCCGCCGTCTGCCCCCCCCCACCCCCTCCGCACGCCGACCCACCGTATTCCCCTCCCCTATGTTAAAGAAACGAGTGAAACATTATCCCGCATTCTTCGCAAGGAAGGCATTGTCATCTCCCACAAGCCAATGTCAACTCTTGGACGGCTCATACCTCGACCTAAAGAGCGGCCGCCAAAAGAAAAATCCCAAGGGGTCGTCTACAAAATTGCTTGCGCACAATGCCCCGCTAGTTATGTTGCGGAGACCATGAACTTCCCAGAACGCCTCCGCCAACACAAAAACGACGTTCGCAAGTCCGACACTCAGCGCAGTGCATTGGCTAAGCACTGCGAAAAAGCTGACCACAGGATTAACTTTGACGGCGCGCAGGTGATTGGCACCGAAACCCATTACTCTCATAAAGATTACTCCTTGAGTCCTGGCACATACAAGGGAACCGGCAAGGCCTGAATAGATCCCTCCGAGCTCTTCCCACCATCTACGCCCACAGCCTCCGACACGCAAGGGCAAGATTCCAGTAAGAAAAAAGAAAAAGAAGAGAACACCTATATAACCACTGCTTCTTGTCGTACACAGTCACCCCTGACGAAGGAGCCGAGTTGGCTCCGAAACATTGGGACCGCTTTGAATGAACGCCCTCGGTTGGTGTATTTGCCTCTTCAAGTTTAGCCCAACCAGACAGAGTTCTGTCGAAGATGTTCACATACGAATTAATGATGCACTCGCTGTTTTACACGCTCTATTAAAACTTATTTGTTCACTCGTTTGTCATAATTACGAAATCTCGCGCCGTCCACGAACTGGTTGGGTGAGGTGTGGACAATCGTTCAGTTCTAAAATGATAGACGCAAGATAAACAACCGATAGCAATCACCGCCAGCGCACGCACACAACAACCACACCAGACACGAGTTGTTTCCATAACATTTTGGGCAGATTTCGAACTTAATCTGCCTATAAATTACTGCAACGACGACAAACAAACTCGGTGAGAAAAGCAGATGATGTCACGCATTTACCACGATCCTCTTTCAAAGGGCGCGTGCACTGACGTCACGGGTCTGGCACTTCAGCAAAGTGATACACTACATGAGGTGTTGCCATTCTTAAGTTGTAACTGAGTATAGCACACATGGCACTTATCTATGCAAATGGGATTCCTGCAGATGCAATGGCAACCGCATCTTTCTGTGATAGGATGGATAAGCTCTTTGAAGCTCTCAACAGCAACGGCCCTAAAAAAAAACGCCGCAGAAGTGTCGCTACGCACTTCGGAAAGGTGATGTCGAACTAGTTGAGTTTCTCGAGGACCACATTCCATGGATCCAGTCATGGAAGCTTGATGCCAAGCGACAGCCGCAAACCATTGTTGGGTGGCAGATAGCCATTCGGGCCATCCTGGAGCTCTGGCAAGATCGCTCTAACAACTACGACTTCTTCACTGCGGTGTGTGTCGCAACCTTGGCTTGCAGGGTTGAGAGCGTGATGTGTTTGCATTGGACAACTTCTCTGTACTTGTCATCTCTTGTAGTCCTGGCCCTTCCGCTCGGCCACGGGCATATATTTTTCTGTTTCTACGCCACAGCGCTTTCTGCACAACCTTGGCTTGTGCAGCTACAATCATTCTTGTCTTACTCTTGGTGCATTCGGGAATGTTTAAAGGAGCCATGAAGAGAAAATACAACCTCGTTTAATTTGAAAGAACTAGGATTCAGTATCGATCACTCAGCTCCATTACAGCCACAGAAGATGCTTTTTTAACGAAAAAAAAAAGCAAGACGTATTCAAAAACTTTCAAATTTTTGCGCCACAGTGACGTGTTATGAGCAAGAATGACGTCATATGGGCCAACAATAAAACATAATTTTCATTGCGTTAACTGCACGTTAGTATTCAAGTGATGTGGTCAAATGGAACTAGAGGCCCCATTACAGACGTCCAGTCATCTGTCGTCGCAACAGGTCAGTTAGGCGGCCGCCAATCGCACAAACAAGGTTCCGTGACGTCATAGAAAAGTTGCGGGAAATCGGCTAGGGGGTCGCGACTGCTTCACACGTTTTCTTTAATATCTCCGTCATCTGTTCGAAGATTGCGATGATATTGGTATCATTGTTATCGGGACTAAGCAGTCTTTCTAGTAAGCCCCACTTGTATTTTGTCTTCATGGCTCCTTTAAAGCACATACGACCCTCCGATTTTCACAAACATTAATGTTTCTGACAGTGCGGGTCTGATAGTGGCCCCTGGCGCCTGTGTGTTAACAACGTCTCCGTCGATTGGATCTTTGTATCTGCAGTAGTTCATCCACATATTACACATTTGAGTAGCTCCACCGCAGATGGGATTTGAGAGATAAGCTTGGTGTGCAGGAATACTGCAACCGATTTCACTGTTGTCTTATGAAACTATGTAATGAGTTACCATTGCCTCGTACACAAGAAGCATAAACTGCTCATTTGTTCCTTATATTTGTGTTCGCATTGGCTGCTGAAGACGCGCATGTGTGTGTGCATCGGTGGCACCTGGAACCTTTCGGTTCAGCTAGTACATAAAATTTACCTGCTTGACCCTTAGCCTTTAGTGGGACGGGAAGGCTTCGGCACGCTAACCCGGCTTCATGAGGAACTGCACTCTTGCCAGGAGCCAATAGGAACTTTTTTTTTCTCTCTCTTATGGTTTTTGTGCGTACATGTCCGCACAAATGTAATTTCTGTTCAATTACTACTACTGATTAGTAGTTGCCGAGAAGCAATAGACCCCGTTAAAGTTCATCAAACGAGCAAGGCAACCGAAGCCTTTTTTGGTAAACGGGGAGCAAGTGTCTCCTTTCGTCCATATCCCAACTGCCACGGTAAAAAAAATTACCTGCAGAGATTGTGGTCGCAAACACTAGCAAGTATCCCGGTGTCTATATTTTGTTATGGTTGATATTTGTGTGTGACTGCAACAGCGCACACAGTCTGACGGTGTCGTAGATACGAGAAAAACTAGATGTGAAAACTACAAGAGCTCGCATCTCCTGCAGTTGCCCGTTAATGAGAGAGTGCGACGAGGAATCATTATGCTTGGCACACGTGCCACCTGAGCGACATCCTCGATTGATGATTGATTGTAGGGTTTAACGCGCCGACGCAACGCAGGCGATGAGGCGCGCCGTAGTGGAGGGCTCCGGATTAATTTTGACCACCTGGGGATCTTTAACGTGCGCCGAAATCTCGTACACACGGGCGTTTTTGCTTTTCGCCTCCATCAGAAAAGCGGCCGCCGCGGCCGGGAATCGAACCCGCGACCTCGTGCTCAGCAGCGCAACGCCTTAGCCACTGAGCCACCGCGGCGGGTTGAGCGACATCCTCACTGTTTCACTTGTGATTTTTTTTTTCCAGGCTTTCACATCGAAGCCGCACGTAACAAAAGCCTCTGCGTAACAAAAAATTTGCACTCCCTGGTTGACACACAGTGCAGGCTGAAACCCCGTCACACTGAGTGTTCCGGTAGAAGGGACCACTCTTCAAGGCTCCCTCAGACCACTGGGCAGGGGCTCAGCTTTCTGACAACGCTCTGCGAGGGACGCAGTCGCCCGACAGAGCGTTGTCCACGTGGTCCACAAACATGAGCGCAAAATGTTGCCATCAGCAGCACCATTTTCTAGCAAAATGCAAGGAATTCATGCTCGAATCTTAGAATTGAAGAGGACAATTTAAAGCGAACGAGGGCCTTTAAAGCTTCAAAAGCAGGCGTGAAATCGCCACCAGAGTGATCAGTGGTAAGCCTTCCTCTGCAGACAACGACGGTGCCACATCTTGAACTAACCGCAAGCGACTAGGAATTGCTGATTGTTATGACGTATCCTACACATACAATGGTAGTGAGACAGCCATTTTTGCTTACTAAGCTGCACCAAGCGCCTTCACGCTACAAAGAGAAGTGCGCAACGGTTTCAGGCCAAATACATGCCATTTGCCTTTTGTTATGCCTAAATTAGGATGGAAGGAACAAGTTCACTGATTATTAGCCCGAGTGCCCGACTCAAAGGCTTTAATGGGACACAGAAACAGAATGCAAGCGAAATACCTGGTGAGCGCGACAGCATGGATGACATGGGGCATATTTAGTGACTGACTGAAGGAAGTTAACGAAGGCACCTCTAAACAAGTCTGCGGAATGTCCACTCGTAAACAACTGTCCTGCATGCCCCACTGAAGGTGTCCACCTGTGTGACATTGTATTTACTTGCGAACTGCACATCGCTCACTCAAACCCCCTTTGTTCACTGCGATGAACAGCTCCATTTGTTCATTTGTTGTCTTTAGATTGGCGGCCACTCCTTTGATTCGCATTTGCACGTGCAGTAAGCTGCCCATCGTGTTCGTCTCTTAGCGGTCCACGGGCGGCGTCTGGTTTCGATACCCGGTCAGCTTGAGCGAGTGCAACGTCACGAACATGTCTGCTCACCCAGCGAAGAAGCCAAAGACTGCTCAAGAAGCTGCGCAGCCGCCAATGCAAGCGTCGGACCCAAAGGTGGGCGGCAGCGACTACTCGCCCCCTTGCACGCAATCACAGAAGGACCGCTTCGAGAAGCGGCTCCAGAATCAAGAACTGCTGGTGGAGCGTCGTCGGTCGAATGCGATAGTGCACTCAGAACCTGGGAAAGGACGCCCCGCGCTGAAAAGGATGGACACTCTTCCTGAGAACAAGACTGATCACGCAGCCGCAGGAAAGGGGCAGACTACGGCTTCCAAAGACTTTGGCGCCGCCCTCTGCGTCCGGTGCCAGCGGGGCTTCTGCGCCAGCAACTGGAGCCCGTCCTCCGAAGCCTGCCAAGAACAAGGCCTAGCCAACCTCAGGGTCGTCTTCTAATCAGTCCAGCTCTGCATCCCACCACCGCCCGCCTGCATGCTATACGTCCACTGAAACGCCACTCCGCCATTAAACCTGCGTGTTCCGACAGCCGCTCTGTCTCTCGTCTCTACAAAACGATGGTGCCGTGACCAGGATCACCTTCGAGCCGTGTCGAAAAGCACCCTACCTGCCTCGGAGCAGCAGAGACGACTACGGCGAGGAGCACCTGAGCAACCTGGACGGAAAAGGGACGGCGACGGGGCCTGCCGGAACGAAAGAAGACACACGGGGACCAACGTTCAAAGCGTCAGCGAACAACGCTGTCAGCATGAGTAAGGAAACGATAATCAAGAAGAGGAAAGCGCTTAGAACCCAGATTACGCAGCTAACCAACCTGGCGGAAGAAAGAATTGCTAATGGAGCGGACAAGCGAACCTTGAACGTACTTTAAGCGCAAATCAAAGGAATAGCCGTCAATCTAAAGACAACAAATGAACAAATTAAGCTTTCCACCACAGATGACTCAGCAGATAGCAGAAATATTGAGTACGATATGAAGATATTCGCTATTCTGTCGCAACTGGAGACCAGCATAGCCGAGCTAACGCAGGCCAATGGGCCAGCCATACCAACAACTGCAAATAACACAGAGCGGATCCACCCGACAGACGCGACGGAGCTAGTCAAGCTATTTAAGCTGGACTTGATGAAGTTTGACGGGAATGCGTTTGCTTGGCAGCAGTTTGAACCTACTGGACAAAGCAAGCACAAGAAACTATTGCTGATTTAAGTCCAAGCAAGACAAAGAACAAGGGAAACATGTTTTCACTGCCCGGAATGGAAGCATACTTAGATGATGAAGGGGTGCTTCGGTACACAGGACGACTGCAGTACAGCAAGCTACCCAACCGGCGTCTTATTGTGTTGCCTAAAGGAGGTCATTTTACGGAGCTTTTGGTCAGACATATTCATCACCTAATGCCCCATGGAGGTGTTCATGACACGTCGCAACTACGCACAAGATTTTGGGTACTACAAGGACGTCAGGTGGTGAAGAAGGTTGTGAACAAATGCACTGTTTGCAAGAGGCACAACGTAAGACCTCTGACGCAAGCTACGCCCCCGTTACCAGCAGACCGAGTAAATGAAGCTTTGCCATTTGAAATCAGCGGTGCCGACTTTGCAGGAACACTTCACGCACGAGAAAACGACAGGCAGATCAAGGTGTACGTTATCATTTTCACCTGTGCCGTCACAAGGGGTGTACATTGTGGAAAGGAGGCCCCAGCCCAACGTCAACCAACACCACCGGGACACGCGATACCGGCCGTGGTTCCAGAGGCCGGAGAGGCCCTGCAGCGGCGGAGGCGCCCCAACGGCCACATGGGACGGCGTGGTGCCACGTGCGGCCGAAGCAGCGCGACCATGGGCGCCGCTGTACGCGCCGCGGCGGAACTGGGAGAGCCACGGTGCCCGAGCACCCTCCACGCGGCAACCATCGGCCGATCCGCTGCGGGACAGCAACTCCCGCGGCCCGGCACCGCACCCTCGACAACAGTCTGCTCCGGGGGGCAGTGGGGAGCCCCGAAAGAAGCGCAACGTGGCCACGTGGGTGGTCCAAGAGAATAGCCCCCCCATGTAGCTACTGTGGCTCGGCTCCATGGAAGGCGCAGCTGCGCATTGAGCCAAGCCTGCCCCTGGAACTCGTCCCCGGGGTCTTCCGGGGACACACTCCGCGCGACTACCTGGCCCGCTTCCCCAAAGGCCCGACCCCGAAGCGCTTAGGCTGTGGGAAGGGTCGCCGTCTTGCGAGGCAGCCGTCCTGCATCCGGCCCCTGCCCAGCAACGAGGAGGCAAACGGCTCCAGCGACGGGGACGCCGACATGCTGGACCTGGGGTGTGGGGAGCCTGGCGACTCGGACGAGCACGCAGCCCACCTCCAGAAGCTTTTGGAGGAGCTGGAGGCGAAATGAAAGGTAGGCAAAAGCACTTAGCCTAAGGTGGTTAGAATGCTAGCCATCTTGTATTCGAACACCATCTTGAAACCGGGGTGGTGACAGTCTTAAGAATGAGGAGTGTGGAAAGGGTAGTAGCGGAAACCCGCAGCCACCGGCGGGGGGCACATTGGGGCGATAGCTCCTCGCCCGGAGGCAAGGTCGTCACCTCCACTCCCCTTGGAAGAACTGCGGACGATAGTCACATTCTTCCTGACGTGATTGGAGGAAGAATGAAACTTCATGAGGGAGGAAAGTTGACGCAAATCCCGCCCGGACATCCAAACGACTTGGAAAAGGCAGTGTCGCACCATTCAGTCTTGGTGGATCAGATGGCACCGGGAGTACTTGAGGGAAATTGCAGCCACTGCTCATACCAAGACAGCAAGAAACAGAGTCCTGTCAGTAGGGGACGTAGTTCTCCTGGAAGGTCGTGGACCAAGAACATTCTGGGAGATGTGTCGGATTGAGAAGGTGCATCCCGAACGTGACGGAGTAATTAGGGCGCGCCAACTCCGCAATAGCAGCAACGCGCTACTACGTCGGTCTACAAAGCACACATACCCGCTCGAAGATCGTTTTAAATAGACGCGCCGATTCCCAGATCATTTGGCACGGGCGGGAACCTGTAAAATATTCTCATCAGGGATCAAGAAGAAGACGAAGAAGAAAGGCCTGCTCATGCAGCGCGAGCGCGCGATCTGTATCATTTTTTTTACTCCGCTATTAAACCTGCGTGTTCCGACAGCCGCCCGTCTCTCGTCTCTACATTCACCAACAGTGAGGTATAACCACCGAGGTAGACTAATCAGAAGGCCGCTCATGAACATTTGTATATATAAAAAAAACAGACCAAAACCAAGATGGACATCTTTCAAGCAGTTGAGATGCTCAAGGCATCCCAGCAGGAAAGAGGCACAAGCATTATTTTAAACTGCTTCAGCAACGCCCGAAAGCAGTTCCAGCTGCCAAAGCTGACAATGGAGAGAGCGGGAGCATTCGAACCTGCCCGATCTCGCGAAAGCCAGCGTTTTGCGTTGACGAGAAGCCGGTGGGAAGTGCACGATGCCACGGCAATGACGACTTTCCTCACGTCAATTCATCACGCGCTTTGACCTCTGTGACAGAAGGGTTAGATGCCGTTGGCACCGTGCCACGTTGCAGGCTTGCTAGACAAGGCCTCCTGTGCCTATCTATGCACTGCATGAGCACACAGTGTTGCAATCCCTTACGAGCAAGCTACAGATGGTATTCAAGACGGAAGAAAAAGAAGCCACGAAGGCGTACCACGTGACCCACAGATAAACGTCAACATCTTAAGCCCTTTCCCTTACCTGCTACGCTACCACCCAGTGCCTTGGGCCTCGTTCTTCATTACCGCCTCGTTATACTTTCCCACGCTTGTTTGTGGTAATAAGACGTCCCGACTGAACGAGAAAAAAGAGAAAATTGTGCACGATTTGGAACATTTGGCTCTGCGAACGCTTGTGGCATGCTCTTGTAGCTGCACGTACCTCCCGTCCTCCCAGGCTTGTCCGTCCGAGCAGCGCGACCATTGGTCCAACAATGCGACAACGGCTCCACAGTCGGTCATCCCCTCAGGTTTCCAGCAGAAGAGACGAATGGGTTGTTTGCCTCTCGATGCCCAAGCCCACCTGTCGAAGCGCACAAATAAGAATCACCCTCCTTCTAAGGTATAAGCTTGGGTGTGCTGGTAAGCATTCTTAGGACAGCAGGGAAAAAAAAAAAGAAGACACTGACAAGATGTAAACAAGACAAGGTGCTATCATCCGCCTCATCCTGTTTATGCCCTGTGTGCGTCTTTTTTTTTTTTTTTTTTTTTTTTCGCGTGACCCTTGTGAGGAGAAACAGAGTGGAACACAGTCTGTGAAGCTGGGTTGTTTTCAAAGCAGGGTTCATACAGGCTTCAAAAGCAAAAATTCAAGGTTTTTCAAGGACTTTCAAGGACCAGAAAACACATTTTCAGGGTCCCCATCTAATGTTTTATCTGGGATTATAACTTTTCCAACACAATGCGAAAGTTTTTTATTGCACAATACCTAAGCACAATAGTGCACATTTAGATAGGTGCTAACGGGTTCGTATATGCTCCCCAGCTTTATTTTTTTTTATTTCACGGCTGGTATTTAGAGGTTTTTCTTTTTTTCTTTTCGTTTTGCTGAGGCTGTTTGATTTCTAAACTTAGTTAATGTTGCCTGTATCTCCTGCTTTGTCAGCAAGAGTATCAGCTGACATTAAATAGAGCAAGTGTTGCTTCAAGGCAGGATGAACTAAGTACACGTCCACCATTTGCACATAAAAGCAAACGTAAATTGAGCGTATGAGGCACAGCAAACATGCAATGAGCAAGCGTCCACAGACTAGATGGAAGATGCAAGATAGAGAACAGAAGCTGGCTTTCACTGGATTGTGTCGTGATATGGATTGGATTGACAAGTGCCTGCTCCCAATGTTGCCTTGCAATAATGAAAATCCACCAAACTTGTTATTTCATGCAATACACTAAAACTTGATTGTTACAATGTTTCTTCACATTTGTTAACACCTAAAATCCATGACAAACACTTCAAGTTCCTGTGAAAAGACAGGGCCATTAATTCTCTCCAGAAAAATCAAGGGTTTCCAAGGACCATTTAAAAATTCCAGGACTTTCCAGGCCTATTGAAACTTCCAAATTCAAGGGTTTTCAAGGTTTTCAAGGACCTGTGCGAACCCTGCAAAGCTGCAAAGAAGTGAGTTGAGTGAGTGCACGTTATATGTGCACTGGTTGATGTGCTATCTAATGTACTCTTGAATATATTGTATTTTGGTGCCAGGAGCTTTGTTTGACACCCACAAGTTGTCTCCATGTATTGCATTTTTTTTTGTTTTCACCCCGCTATCGTTCAGACTCTGTGAAGGATGTAGGGATTGGCGAAGTTGCAGAGTGCAACTTTTTACCCTATTTTCTGCCATAACGTGTGAACATTTATGGAAACAAACAGCATTGTCTACCTACTTAACCAAATTGATTATGGCGTGTGTGTGGGCCACCACCCAACTGTCCCTCAATTTCTTCATAGCCAAACAATTTTGATGGCAAGCCGCATTTTCACAACACCACTAAGAAGCGTACAGCTAGATTTTTTCACTCCAATGCATTTTTTGCTTTAAAAATGTGGTGAAAAAAAAAAAGACAACAGGATGGGGAGTGGAAAATTGACCATACTGTATTTTACTACATAGGCTCTACCCGAGAGACGTGGATTGGTTTTGTGCATAAATTTAAGGTTTGCTAATAGCATGGTAGGAAAACTCGCCAAATTTACAAAGTACTTATGTCCTGCCTTCTGCAGGTATAATAAAAAAGTGTGGCTGCTAAGCTGTCCATGCCGTTGTTTGGACCCCATCAAATTTTTTTTTTTCAACCAGTGCACGCCCATTCCTGGAATTAATAGTTCATTTCATGAAGTACATCAGGGGCGCACAACATGTAGGGGGAAAAAAATATTCCTCGGGGCACTTCTTACATGCTTTGAAGATGAAAGCCTGGGGATACTTATTAACTTTATTGCTACATCGTATTGGCTTCTCTTTCTTTTCTTTCGTTTGTCTTTTGGCTCGAATTAACTTAACCGGCTTCTCCTTTGCTACACAGTGTTTGCGTCTTCTCCACTTTCGTTTCTTCATCCTGCAGCGCAAATAGCGTCAACAAGCTGGCTGGCACCCACCACAGCTTCCCTAGAATCAAAGTTCTGCGTGGCTGGTGTGCAACCATTCTGCGGCATGCGCCGTCGCGTTCAGGTTTCACCCGGCATGCACTATTCTACAACTTTCACATTCCCGATTCATAGTTTTCTAAAGTCGAGCCATTACCCACTCCCAGCTCCTCCAATCCCCCAGGTGGGTATGTGCCACAAAGGAAGGAATGACTTCAGTTCCATCGCTGGCAGCCTGCAGAGATAGCGCACTTGTAGTGCACTGGGCCGCTGCGATGGAGACCCGAGCTGAAATCCATCGTATTCCACGTGTTTTATCTTTAAAGTGGCAGCCATGTCAGTTACAAGACAACCTCCACTAAAACGACGCTTTTTCACAAACGCACTGTCTAGAGTGCCGTCCGACGGCACTGTAGCTGATCGCTGCAGGCATCGCTAGAGCACTGCCCGACGACATTCAAATATTTAAGACTACGCTAGCACCGGCCAAAGCGTCTGTCGTTGTTGTGTAGAGGATCCATCTTAGGTTCTTGATCTCAAGGTCGGTGGTTAAAAACTGGATCTTGCGTCGGTTGTTTTTTTAACTTTAAATTGAACTATAATCTTTATGCCTTAGGTTAGGTTGCCTAGCTTTACGTTATCTAGAGCGATGTAGTGCCAGACTCGGTAATTTTACCACAAAACGCCGGTGGACGTCGATGTAGTGGAGTGCTTATAATACCGTCAGACGGCACTCTAGACACGGCCTTTCACAAAATGGGCTACTGGGTGACCATGCACGCTCTTTCCCACAAGACTGCCCACCTGTGACATCCTTTTCAGCGTTGAGGTATACGCAACTTGGCCGGACTTGGGCCGGACAGGTGCATCGTATTGTATGATCAGGTCACGGGGAAGGGCTGACAGCCGATGCGCCGGTAAGGGCTGCACCATTGAAGACGTGCTGCGGCAAAGCGAGGAGATAGTAAGTACACTGTTCGCTTCTACTTTCAAGGAGCCATGCAGACAAAACATAAGTTTGGTTCATTCGAAAGACTGCCTCGTTAGAGTCATGCTGACACTACTTAACTCACACTTCACTCAAATAAGCTATGTAGTGAGGAAAAAAGGGAATGGCCGTGCGACTTGCTCATTTCCAACAATGAAACCTATGATATCATATGCGACAGCTGTGCGATTGGCTGCGGCGGGCAAAAGCAAACGCAAATTAGGCAGGGCTTACTAGCTTGCCCAACAAGCTATTTGCGCTTCAATGTAGTGCATATTAGTTTTACAGCAGTAAGAATGTTGCTGCAAACAGTGAAAGTTATGAAAATACACGTAAACATAGAAGTACCGATGCGCACTATGCTTGTTTTAGCTGCACAGCAGTCTGCCGCTTTACGAAGGAATAAGTTTCGTACATCATGAACCAACTAGCCAACAATCAAGACCTACTAAGGCACTTTAGAGTTGTTTTACACGACACCGGCCGATTGGTATAAGCAACATTGTCTTAAGTGACCCTGTTCTTCGAGGATACCCCATGTTTCACGGAACAATTACTTTCAACAGTAACAAAAACAAACGAGGTGCAAATATGGTCAAAAACAAAGCAACGGCGGACAATGGTCCGTGGCAGAGTATGGTAGCGCCATCTGGAAGGAATGATGGCAAGCAAGGCTGCAGAGCCAAACGTTTGAATACGTTTGAAAACGTTTGAAAAGTTCGTTTGAATACGTGCACTTTTGACTTCATTGCTGACATTACAAAAACACGCGATTTGGCGGGAGAATCAAAATTTTAACCTAAACTGATTCAATTTCCCAGTGAATACGGCATGGTTTGCTGCCAGACAAGTGCTGGAAGCACTACAGGTGGTATTCGTTGAAAAGTTTAGCAGTCAATTTCTTCTTGGACACTAGGAACGGCCGCAGACATGGCGCGTCTTGGGCCACTGCGCCCGCACGCCGAAGAAAAAAAGGCACCGGCGTGCGTCGTCCGCTCAGTTTCAACCAGATTCTCAATGGTGGGGTCAAGAGAGATGTTATTAATCGCACCCACATTGGACTTGAGGCAACACTTTGCGTTTGGTGAGGTAGAGTTTGTAACGTGCAACACAGCCATGTGCTTTGCACGGACAAGTACAGCCACCCCGCGGAGACTGACGTGCCGGTGACGGCGCACTCGCACGGTTGCCTGCATGTGCGCTTCGCCAGTGAATACAAGAAATAAAACACGAAATTTTTCGATTTAAAACAAAGTCGTAGTTTGCTTGAACACCATCACCGCCAGTTTATCCCCACTGCAGCCCTTCATAAAACCCTCGCTGCCTTGCACCGTACAGTCATTCTTTGCCACCAAGACTTCTGATCTCATCGCGCCACCAAATTATCAGTATTCGCGCCTCTCGGTGGCCACTCCGTCCCCCTGGCGATCTACTCGTTGTCAGCTCTCACCATTACACGTCGAGCCCAAGCCTCTTAATTTGAGCTGAATACATTGCGCTCGAGTTTTCTCATTAATCCAAGATGCTTGTTTTTCTATCCCTAAGCATGACTCTTACCACTCTTCTTCCAAAGAACATAGCACAGACCGACATTTTCTATCAAGACGGTTAGTATTGGCAAGACTGCCAAGCTCTGTGCCTCATATGCTGGCACGGTTGAGTACACATTGGCTGCATAGAATTGCTGGTGACAGAGGTAACCTTGCCGTTCGTTCCTCGACGGTGCTTCCCAAATGCACCCCAGTACACACCAATTCGACGCCAGACTTCTTTCTTGTAGTTCAGATCAGCACTGTCCAGGGTGGTCACATTCAAACCCTTCCCTGAGAATTTCATAACCTTGGCGAAACGACAGATTCTCTGCTTGGATTGTCAAAACATTGTTGCCGTTCGATACACGGAACCAGTCACTCACCGTGACCCAGTTAGCCCGGTAATCAGTAAGACACTGTAAGAAGCACGTATAACGAAAGTAAGAAAATTCTTCAGACACTTTAGTCTGCCTACACTGTTTGAAGGCGATTATGAAGACCTAGCGTATATCAAAGACTTCATCGTTACTACATTATGTTTGCGTCTCTTTCCTTTCTCTTCATGTGTTTTTTTTTTTCTTTTTTTGCAGTGGTGCTAGCACTTACCTCCTGCTCTGGCAACCTGTAATAAAATTCCACCCAAACCCAATTTATTTTCTTTTTACAGCAGCGGCTATTTCGGTACCACTAGCGTTGATGTCGACAACGACGACTCACTTACGAAGGCTTTTCGCCTTAAAAAAATAAATGCTACGTGCACAATTATATCCAACTACGCACTAGGATCACCAATCCCCTCAACGAGGCTTTCTCAGGCATTTAATTCCCTTCCGCAGAAAGAAACAAAAGGCTTGCCACCATGTTTTCGGATATCAATCACACATCCTCTCGTATTTAATCACTTTCGGCCAACTGTAACCAATCCGACCATAGTGCACACACGTGCCACAAATCAGTTTTTGCACAATGGATCTTTTCCCAGTACCGGTCCTCCTAGCGGCCGCCGGGGTGAACTAAAAAATGGTAGTCAGGCACCCCCCTCCAGAAGTCTCACTGCCGGAAAACTCACGTACAAAACATTCTCAACCTTCAGGCCCTCCCTCACCCACCCATTCCTTTCGCACGAATGCCATGGAGCAAGTGCATTTTCCTGGGACTAATCTGCATTGATCGAGGCACCCGTTTAGGGGCGAAGCACCTTAGGGGCTCGGGCTGTCGTCGTCTCATGTCACGGTAAATCAAATTGTCAAACGATGGTCCAGGGTATAATGAATATAACCGGTACAAAATAAACTAACATGATTTAACATACAGGAATAATAAGATAAGATAATCTTTATTTTTCCAGAAGAAACTGGAAGGTCGTCCGGGCTAAAAGCTGCTAAAGACAGCTTGACAGTGGCCCGGAAACCCTCACTTGGCAGGGTTCAAGAAAGGAAAAAAAAATCACTCATAACGAAAGCAATTGAAAGAGTACATCCTTCGTACATAGTTCACAATAAGCTGAATTCGAAAAGTTGTACAAGAATTATGGTTTCAAAATTCGCAATTCGTACAAATTAACACAAAAAGACAGTTCTATACACAGGAAGACATGAAACAACAGCAATAGCACATAAATACAAAACACCAGCAATGATTGTAACAGTGATGGAAACTACAAGTTTACGAAGTATCGCCGCAACTGTTTGCGGGAAAAGCAATGTGTATGTCTATGTTCATTTAGAATGGTGGGAATGTTGAAGTACAGAGCCTGATATTTATAATTAGTGTGGAACCGCGGCACTACCCATTGTTCTGTGCTGCGCGTGCGTGAATGGGCATCCCTTGCTGTTAGGGATGAGAGTGATATTAAAACGCTTTTTAGTGCGTTTGATGCAGAAACAAATGCACCTAAAATACGAAACCTGTACAAGTGGCTTACTTTGATAATATTGTATTTTGGGAAAGCATTTTGTGTTGATGCCAAATACGGAATACTGGCGATATTTCGAATCATTCTATTTTGCAACCTCAGAATTTTTATTTCATTTGTTTTATTTGTCGTAGCCCACACAAGACTACAATAGTTAACATGCGATGCAAATAACGCGTTGTAAATTTGCAGTTTCACCTGTGCAGGAAGGAAATCCCGGCATCGCGATAATACTCCGGTGACTGAGGACCGTTTATTACAAAGGTTAACTATGTGTGTGTCCCAACCTAAATGTGCAGAAAATGTAACGCCTAGAATCTTGTGTTCGTGTACAATGTCAATAACTTTATCCTCATAAATTGTTACTTTGCAGGTTAAGTGCTTTATTTTTAGACCTGGAGATAACTACTTTGGTCTTATTGGAATTAATGCTAATTTGATTCGACTGCGACCAAACGGATAGCTTCCGAATCAGGATTTAATTGCATTAACAACAGAAATTTGTTAAATTCCATAACGAAATTGATTTTAAACGCTAGGTTTTCTCCTGTAAAGCATACTTCTAAGAATCTTGCGGCATGTGACAAGAAGACAACTTGCGGCCAGTGTCTGCCTCTCATTTAATTGCTTAAATCCGGTTAAACTGCCTCAGCTAGTGCACTATTGCTCCTCCCACCGGCGCTTCTCCGGTGCCAAATCAGCGCACGCCGTATGGCAAGAGAAATTTACAACTGTTGAGTACAACTATAAGCTGCATGCTTCGCCCATCCTCGTGTTTCACGTTAGTGGAGATGTGCCGAGATTTTTCTTTACTTTTTTTTTTTTTCGTTTTCATTACTCCCTCGCTGGTGGCCATGTGCTCCCAGATTGGTCAGTTTCAAACGTCGTTGCGGCTTTCCTTTGAAATAATAATAATAACAATAATAATTATATTAATAATAAGATTAATAATAATAATAATAATAATTACTTTGCGGAAAAGAATTTCCCTGGATGGCCCGCACGGTAGGACAGAAAGGCTGAAAGCCCGTACCACGGCCCGTACGCAGGGGCATCTGCTAGCCTTGCCATCCAGGGCAGGAGAAGGCTTGTTTATGTGCATGTACGAACTCTCCACGAGCTATCGAAAAAGGGGAAATGAAAACGTGCCGCGCTTTTAACTTCGTCTTATTATGTTCCGAATAAAACTACGATACCAACACTCCTTTTTTTTCTACGCCAAGAGGGGGGGCAACTAGGGACCAGTAAGGTGTTTGGATTGGCCAATGGCGCGCCCAATCTGCGGCGTAATGAGATAACGCCAGCCAGCAATAAAAGTGGAAGAACAAAAACGAACGCTTCAGTGAGGGCTCACCACTGCCCTCGAGTTGCTTATGTTGCGTTGTAATCCACGGCTCCGGCGTTTAGCCGCAGTGGCCTTGGAATAAGCGTACGTTAAACGGAGACCGCTTTACTTTACATGGGACGTACACAGAGCGGGAGGCAGGACTGACCTGTCATTCGCTTTGGAAGAGCCGACATGGCCGACACGTGACAAAGCCCCAAGTGCATCTTTGACAGTTCAGTGCCGTCGTCGCTCAGAAGCAGCTGAACCGCATTCTTCCGTCTGCTTCTACGCATCGACTGGAAGCTGTGAACTCGACCAACTTTACTAGCAGCAGCCACTGGCAACGCCGCTGAAGAAAGGCAAAGTCGCGAAGTCATGCTCGTGAACCAAACTTTTCGGCGCGCCACAGGGCGCGCTTATCTTGCGTTGTTGACTTCCGCTGGATTATAGGATTCTGTTGACTGCAAATAGCCACAGAACAGGGAGCCGTCACAGATACGCCTACCCCTAGCGTTGCTTTCTGAGCTCGAGATCGGGGACCAAGATATTCAGCGATGATGCAAGTATTATAGCATTCCCAGTAGTGCTTCTACTTGAAGAAGTAGAACAAAACTTCCTGTGCAGGGTTTATTTTTACTACCAGCGTACATTAGTAACGCATAAATAAACGTCAAACTAGGAGCTGCAAAACACTTATAAAATTACTAAATTTTTATTTTACTTTGTAAAAAACTTTATCTTTTTTTACAAATATAAGGCTCGCATCAGTTACGTTTAAAGCACAGGAATGGTTGTAAGCTTTCGACAACGTAACTGAATGCGTTTAGTGCGTTTAAATATAACAATAACAACATTGGTAGGAAGACATATGCAAACGGAATGGGTCACATTTTGAACTACGAAGGCAAGGTATGACGTCACAAAGTGCTTTGAGTTTCGCACTTACGAACGCATCCTAACGAACGCCAAAACAGCCAAGCTCAAACAAAAGCAGCTCGCGCCCTGTCAAGCCGTCGTTAGCGTGCTTAACGTCGTAGCTACTTTGTGTTGACTTTGAAATGGCTGCCCACCGGTACACGTGCGTTGGCTTCTCGCCCAAGATAGACTGGAAAACTATCGAGTTCCTTCTCCCCATGCCAGTCTACCGAATCTGTAGCGTGTGCAGTGTCCTGCCCGACATGATATTCAGCCTGGAGTGCGGTCACGTCTTCTGTCCCGCCTGCATGAGCGAGCTGACGCAAAACTCACCCACTGTCAGGTGCCCCTTCGACCAGCAGACCTTCGAAGACGAGCGTGTGAGCCGTGACTCGTCGTCTCAAGAGTACGTCGCCGGCTGTAAGTCGTACTGCCTCAACAAAACCTCCGGGTGCAACCACGTGGGGCCCGTGTCCGAAATGATTGAGCACTACTACTCGGAGTGCGTGTACCACGTAGTCCGATGCCGCTCGTGCAAAAATCCCGTGGCCAGACTGAACGTTCTGGCCCACTTGCGTGGCGGTTGCAGCAGCACAGACGTCCTGACCGCGCAGGCGGCCGACGTGGCCCCAACCGCCGTCGGCTCAGACGTAGATCTGTCCGCGATACTGAGCAAGATTGAGAATCTCGAGAACGTTATCCTGACGCGCACGAACGGACTCGAAAGGATGCTGCGGTCTGGCGGGTCGAGTATCTACGCAGGCGGCAGTGTCGACGCTCCCGCGCCTCGAGTCGACAGCGAAGTCGTTTCGACGTCGGATTCGCGGCCCGACACGACAACGGCGGACAACACGACGACACGGACGACTCAGGAACGGCCGCCCCCTCCGGCACAGCCCTCTACGCCCGAACCCGAGGAAGCCGCCCCAACGCCTGTCGTCAACGGTGTCGCGACCGCTGACAGCTCCACGTCCGAAGAGTCTCAGGACCAGGCAACTCTTGAACCTCCACCGAACAACGTCGCCAACGGCGAACCGGAAGCTGAGGAGGAAGTAACGGAGGCGGTTTTGGAGCCAGCCGAAAGTGCGTTGGCGAATTCAGCCGCGCAGAATCCAAGGTTCACGCACATCTGGGAGGTGAAGCCCTTCCGCAAGTTCCGTAACACGCCTTCGGTGGTGTTCAGAAGCGACGTGGTGACCGTTGGCGAAAACGGATACAGGATCAGGCTCGAAGGCAAGTTCAATGGGGTGGCAGACAGCCAGGCGCTGTACCTAGGCCTCTACCTGAGGCTGCAGAGGGGCCCCAACGACGCCAGCCTTGCCTGGCCTTTCAGGCGCAACTGTTCGTTCGTGCTGCTGCACTCGAAGCAGCACAACCGAAACATCGTTTTTAGGCTGGCCGACCACTTGAATGTCGAGGAGATGCAGAATGCGGCCAACACGAGCCTGAAGCGGCCAAGGCAGGGCGAAAACGACGACGCCTTTGGCATCGACAAGTGCGTAACTGTGCAACACATGCTTCAGGCTGGCTTCGTCAAGAACAATGTCTTCAAAGTCCAGTTCGTTGCGGAATAAGAAGCTCCTTCAGTCCACAGCGAGATGTCAAGCTGTGAAAATGGTCGTGCGACTTTTTTTTTTTTGTAGTTTGATTAAGGCATTTGGAACACCACACTTGGTCCAGTAACGAAATTATGTGCAGCTAGCTGTTTATTCGGCTGTTAAAATAAACGCTAAATTAGGACTTGCTGAGTACTAAATTCAGTTTATCTTTTTTTCTTTCTCCTTAAAGCATTAAATAGAAGTTTTGCACCTAGAGGCTGGAGTACAAGAGGAAACACTTTTATTGTCGTTTCCTAGCGCTTGGGTTTTGGGAAAATGTGTTTTAGAAGAAAGCGTAACGTTTTATCTACAGTTTAAAAAATTGCGCATTCGTATTGTTTGCTGTGAACTCGTTCAGTTCTAAACGGCCTAAAACTTTCTGCAGTTCATCTAAAGCAGAATGACCATTGCAGATTTGTGTATTAGCTAGCTGGAGAGCGGTTGTGATTGTCAGCCCTTAATGTCAAATTATGTGCACAGAAAAAAAACAGTGAACGTTGTTTGAGAGCTAACAGGGCACTGCATTGTTATTTGTTGCATAAGAGCCCTGCATGAGATGTGATTTCAAATGCATTATTCAAATCATCACCATTCAATTTGTGTGAAAGATTGCCTAGATGTAATCCAGGGTGTATGAGAATGGAATATTAAATGTGACAAAGTTTCATATTATGTTTATGTGTTAGTAAACCTTAAAAATTTGCTACACTTTTTGTTGTTTGCTTTTGCACTTTCTTTTTGTTTGTTTCTGAGCCATTCCCAAAGCTGCAAATTGCATGAGTTCCACACTGCGTTTTCGCCCATCACTTCCTTGAGTGACGCATCTAGTGTGGTGGTACGAATGGCCACCACTATCTCAACTGGGCATTTTTTCATTAAGTCCATTCACTGTTTGCTTTCACTTTTTTGCAAGTTTTTGAATGGGTGTGTTCATCAAGTGAGAATGTCAGTTTGCTGCGAGAAAATGATTTTCAATCGTACCTTACGGCAACTTTTTTTTTCTTTTTTGCAGCTGGTAGTTCCCACACAACACCAGGCACCATTTTCTTTTTTTAGCGTGATGCTTGTGTAAAAAGTGTGTGTGTGTATGCTTTTGTCCATCAAGTGAGATAATGTCATTTTGCTCTGAGAAAACACTTAGCACACCTGCCTTGTGTATTTTTCTTTTGGCTACAAAGCTTGCATTTTGTTTTTGCATTTAATTTCACTTCTGACTGCTGGAAGTAGCACAGCAGCAGTTCTCAATCTCTGCAGAAAAGGCGCGAGTTAAAATGATATATATTTGTTTGACATCGTTGTTGTTACGGGTGAAAGTGATTCTTGTGCGTGTTTTTGCTGCTGTTCTCGCATCTGTGTGCATTTCTTTTTTTTTCAGCTGGTAGTTTTCATCACGAAATCACTATTTGTTTCCTTTAGTGTCACACTTGTCGTCGTTAAAGTGACACGTTTCCTAGCAAAAAAAATAAAGCTTCACTCAAAACGGGCACTGGCCCTTTTGACATGGATCTGAATGGGGTATGTTTTATCCTTCTTTAACCCCACCCACCCGGATTACCCGTGGCTGCCGTAAATAGTGCAAAATATGACACTTCTGCGCATCATTTTGTGCAACTATTATGATCAGCTTTGTGTACGTGGCAGCCTTTCAAGCTTATGTGGCAGCAAATGCTTACAGAGAAGTAAGTTATGTGACGGTGCGAGCAAGCAGTACTTTTTTTAGACTTGACAGAGGCCTGCAACCCTGGTACATTGGCAGAGCAAAAACGGCTATCAGTATCTTATTGCAGCCTATGTTGATCCAAGAAAGAGCATTGCAACAATTAGAACGTCAAAAAACCACACACAGTGCAAGAAAAACGAGATAGAAAAAAACAAATGTGCACTTATGCTGCTTTGAACATGCTGTTGTCCTAATGAGTTAAATGTAAAGGCAGAATGTGTTCTACCATTTGGCGGTCGTAGTTAGCACATGTTACGGGTATTTGTTGCGTGTCTTTATTTTGTGTAGTTTATGCTTTATCTAGAGGTGTAAGGGTTTCGGATCCTTGCATATATGGATCGTTGCATTTCATATCAGTGTGATAATGAGCCATGAGAATCAACTGGAACCGTTGAGGTGTAGGTAGGATTCTAAGGTTGTCAAAAATAGGCCCAGTGTGTGTGTCATAAGGCAGAGCCGATGATTGTCGAGCCTCAAAGCGAAATGGGGCAGGCATAAGGCAGCTTAGCAGTTGTGGCAAGAGCGACGTGGTGAAAACGAGTAGTGCTGACTAGTTGAAGGCAGATTCCTGAGCTGCTGTTGGATTATAGTTCGTTGAAACAAACTCTGTGAATTTGGACTATGGTACATCCAAACAAGTCCGGTTGCACATGGCCACGTTTTTGACAGGATGAGGCTCGTAATATCTCCAAGAAGGGTAAAGAAGTTCAGAAAAACAAGTTTTGAGAAGATGACATCGGCTTTCCAGTATGCACCCACCCCAAAGAAATTCTACTTGGTAACAATATCTTGCAAGTTTTAGTGAGTATCATCATCATCACCAGCCTATCTACGCCCACTGCAGGGCAAAGGCCTCTCCCATTATTCTCCAATTACCTTGGCCCTGCACTAACTGTGACCAATTTATCCCCGCAAACTTCTTTATTTCCTCTGCCCGTCTAACCTTCTGCCGCACCCTGCCACGCTTGCCTTCTCTAGGGATCCACTCTGTTGCCCTTAATGACCAACGGTTATCTGGCCTTCGCATTACATGCCCTGCCCATTTCTTCTTAATTTCTACTAATACGTCGTTAACACTCGTTTGTTCCCTGACCCCCTCCACTCTCTTCTTGTCCCTTAATGTTACACCTATCATCTTCCGCTCCATTGCCCGCTGAGTCGTCCTCAATTTAACTTGAACCCTCTTAGTGAGCCTCCAAGTTTCTGCCCCGCAGGTGAGTACCGGTAAGATGCAGCTGTCATACACTTTGCAGCGGACAGCGAAAAATGCCGCACTGCCATGCAACAGCACCTATAAATTTTAGTTTCTGCACTGCTTTGCCCCTTTCTCCCAGGGCCAGATTATAAGTTTATAAAAGTTTAAGCCTCCTGCTGGTTTCCCTTATTGAAACAGAAATTTTGCATTTCAATAATGAAGGTTTCTAAAAGGCTGTTCATTGCACAGTGTGCATAATCCTGAAGTTGGGTCGCAGTTCTTTAATGTGAGGCATGCTGTAGATTCTTGCAGGCAAGCTGTTAGTTTCTGTTAGTTTTTGCTGGCTGGTACAGCGTCTGTATGTTCTCTTTGCTGCGTCTACTCATGCGTGGGCTGTACTCCAGGTTCATTTGAAACAAAAGGAGACCGCGGTAATCCCAAAGCAAGCCTCAGGGTCTCGTTCTCGAGAGTTCTCGTGGCAGGTTCTAAAGAAATCAAAGCCGTCTTGATGGAACGACCCGAAGATCGTGATGAACGGGCAGAAATGAAACACGAGGAAAATTCTTTGCTGAAGGCAATGGCAACGTTAGAAACAG
Source organism: Haemaphysalis longicornis (assembly GCF_048455015.1). NCBI lineage: Eukaryota > Metazoa > Arthropoda > Arachnida > Ixodida > Ixodidae > Haemaphysalis > Haemaphysalis longicornis. Next base: position 104,647,013 of record NW_027526204.1, on the reverse strand, counting down.
CGCCGATGGCCGAGTTTTGCAGCGCTTCAACGCCACCAGCAAGGTACTTCAGAGCCCAACACTGTTATTGAATGCTGCGTGCCCGACGCCTGATAAAATTATTGTGTGAGTATGTATCCGGCTTAAGAGAGAGGTTTGGTGAAAATTGAAATGCTTGCAAAGGAAGTGTCGCACAATGCTTCGTACAAAGCAAGTACCCAGAGAAAGCGAAAACAATGAACACGATACAACAGCCCCGAAGGCAGGAGCACGCCAGAGCCACACGATCTTTCAGCTAAGTTGCTCCGTGACACCTTCGTCACGATTGACAATCTCCTGCAGGCTCTCTCAGCTCATTTGAGCGCCTACACCGAAGCCTGCCCGCAGGTTGCTGTTATTACAGATTGAAACTGCTTTTCCCCAGCGCCGAGGCTGCTGCAGGCAATGGCCTCGTGAAAAGTTTCCTTCTGATCTAGCTGGCTGGCACAATGTACATAATATCACTGTTTGTATGGAAACGCTCCCTTAGCCTTAGGAGAGCTTGAGTTTCTGTCGGAGGGTGAAATCACAATAGTCGGATGATTGGTAGCGTGTTTACTGTAAATGTGCAAACAGTTACTGAACAAAAAAATTAGCAGTGGCTTAGCTCGGCTATTCCCGGATATACGTAGCGTGAGGTAAGGTTCAGCTGGTTATTCTTAGCTTTCCTGGTTGTCTAGGATTAACTTGATTATCATGCGTATGCTTACTGCTGCTTCAATGACACACACACGGTATACACATGATGTGACACGTGTATATTTATCAAGTGGCTCCGGCGCAGCACGAGCCATCTGTTCCACACCCGGTTACCCCTCCATGATCATCAAGTGGACTGGGCTGCCATGCGCGGAACGGAGGTCGGCGATGACGCTGGGCGTGTGGGGTGTGCGAGAGACGCCGGGGAGCGAGCAACGTTCTGTGCGCCGTGCAACGTCACTGCTCCTCGCGCCTGCGCAGCACGGCTCTCCAGGAGCCACGCGAAACTGCTCAACCTCGGCCAGTGTAGCTCATGCTACAAAATTAGTGCCCTTTCACTCTGTGAAAACGGATCACCTGCGAAGCTGCACGCCCGGCATGCACGAAACAAATCGTTTGTTTAAGTTACAACTGAGCATACTTCCTAGCCAATTAGCTGAATGAAATTTGGGAATAGGTGTGCTTGTGTTGTGTACCAATCTCCGTCGTCCCATTTAGTTTGCGCTGTTTAATCATAATGGTTATATACCAACTAGCCCAGTTTTCAACCTTGTAGAAGTTTGGAAAGACGTGAGCTTTATCCGACCGGACAAACGTAGAGCTGTTCCTTTCCCTCCTGTGTCGTAAGCATCTTACTGTTTAACACGCCAACCCAATCCACTCCACCACCGAGGACACCTGACCGGTCACATTGGGCTGTTTGGTCACGAAGCCTTCAGCTGCGCGTGCCTGGCCCTCCACTTCCAACCCGTGCACGCATAAATGCTCATGAGCGGGCGCTCAAAAGTGAACGACAGCGTTGATCATGTCGTTCTGTAAGCCCTTTAAAGGGGTCATGCAGACAAAATACGTTTCTTTAATTATTCGATAGATTTCGTGTTTTACAGTACCCTCAGTACACTTGTATGGCATCAAACGATGTCGTATTCATTGAGAAATTAATGAATTTAGGTTAAAATTTGGATCCTCCCCCAAGCCATCTTTTCCCGTGACGTCTGCATTGAAGTCACAAGGGTGGGCATTCAAACGAACTTCCAGTGCGTCATTAGGCTCTGCTGCCTTGCTTACCGTCAGTCCCCCCAGACGGCGTTACCATATGGAGCCGCCTAAGGTCCCTGAAATTAGGACCTTAGAGCCGCGGACTGTTGTCCGATCGGTGCTTTTTTTTACAGTATTTTCACCCGGCTAGTTTTAAAGGCAGAGCATTTCAGTAACTCACGATGTCACCCGCGTTGACGACCGTAGTCCGCACCGTCGTTGTCCCTACTATATAAAAAAAATACTATCCGGCGCCCGGTTTCGATCCCTCGACCCTGCGGGCGGAACGCAATGTACATGGTGCTCTACCCACTGCGCCACAAAGCCGACACAGAATGAGACGCTACAAACGCGCCTTATATCGTTGACTCATTCAAATTACTGCTGACGAGCGCTCTCTCGTCAGCAGTTGCCACAAGTGCAACAACATTAACGTAACGCAAACTACTTAACGTCGTGCGCCCCCGGAAATGCTCTGCATTTGATCGTGCCCCTCGCGATGGGGATGTTTCACTGCGTCTTCTCTCGGTCGCGGGACCCGTGGCGCCATCTGGCGGAGGCGCGGCACAACTCGTAGCACTTTGAAAAGATGCGGCGCCAGCCAGCTGTGTGTGTGCGTGCCGCACTTTTACAAATGGCTAGTGCATTGGCTGTCCACAGAGCAAAGCATTCGTGCAAGTAAGCCGTTGCAGTCAGTCAGTCAGTCAGTCAATCAGTCAGTTAGTTAGTTAGTTAACAACTCCGCAAGCATTTGCGTTTCTTGCTTTGTAAACGAAGCGAAACACGCAAGTATGACGAAATTTCCTTGACTCATTCAAACTACGTCAAGAAGCTGCTGATACAACGCATTCACTACCACCAACTCCCCAAACACTAAACGTTAACGCAATACACCCACCCCCTATGCGACGCATTTACTCGAGTCCCCCCTCGCAGATTTCTATCTGCCCCACCCGTGGCTTAACGACCTCTCCATGCGCCCTTAAATTACGTAATTAACCCGTCCCACTTTTTGTTATGGTAAAATGTCATCGATCCGTGAAACATGGGGTATGCTCGACAAGCAGGGTCACGTAAGGCAATGTCGTTCACGCCAATCGGCCAGTGTCGTGTAAGACAACTTCAAAGTGGCGGTCTGCTGTGCAGCTAAAACAAGCACAGTGCGCCCAGTACCAACAGCAGTGTGCATCAGTACTTCTATGTTTACGTCTATTTTCGTAACTTTCATTGTTTACACCACCATTCTTACTGCTAGCTTATAAACTCTGCCTAATTTGCGTTTGCTTTTGCCGGCCTCAGCCAATCGTACAGCCGGGCATATGACATCATAGGTTCTTTTGCGGGAAATGAGCTAGTGGGTCGCAAGGCCGTTTACTCTTTTCCTAACTATGTAGCTTGTTTGAGTGAAGTTTGCGTTAAAAGTGGGGTCAGTATGTTTCTAACGAAGCAGTCTTTCGAATGAACCAAACTTGTGTTTTGCCTGCATGGCCGCAGGCGATATTGGCCCCCGTCGGCGTACCAAGCGGGCCAATTGCTGTTCATCCAAGAGCATGGGCTTCGGTAGGATTCTGTCTCGAGGGGGGCAAATCCGTTGCATTGCGGGGGGAGAGGGGGCCGACGCCATGCATGGCTACCCCTGCACTTGGCTCTCTAAAGGGACCGCCAGAGATCAGTGGTTAAAATACCATAAACTGAGGTCAGACAGAATGCCCCTTAGGCACGTGGCATTGTTTCCTCGCGCAGACAATGTGTCAGAGGATCGCCTGTCTCTTGCAGCCAAGAGCAGACAGTCGACGAATAAAACTAGTGTCTCCATGAATGATAAGCATCACTTGATAATTTTCCTAATTTCTACTGATTTCCAGTAGGCTTGTCTTCTTGTGCCACTCCTCATAGAATGGATCGAACGCCGCTGCCGCTCATGAATGACGAATCGTGTTTTTTTTCGATCTCATAGTAACGCTGCGAGGAAGAACATAAAAAAGCGGGGTATTATCGTGAACAACAGGACCGTAGACAGTATATTCTCGTGGAAGGTGGGTATTATTTTTGGTTATAGGAAGAGAGCCGTTTTGCCAAAAGGAACATTAGCACCGGCGTACACCCTGCCTGGAAAATAAACGGGGGGGGGGGGGGGGGGGGGAGTTGAGGATTGAATCCCCTCCCCCCCCCCCCCCCCGACCCTGACGATGTCTTTGGTGAATAAATTATTTGCCTCAATTTACTTACTCACTGGAACACTTGCAGACTTCTACAACTATGCGAATACGGTAACTAAAATTAACGGATCGTTTACTGACAGCTTTTTGTGAGAGACGGCATTACTGCACTCCATCAAGATGCAACAAATTTAATCAGAAAACCCACGTGGAGTTTTACAGATTCATTTTACCCGAAGAGGTGCCTGGGACCCGTGCCTGGGACCATTTGTTCCGGAACCATAAGTTCCGGGACCATAAGTTATGGGACCATAAGTTCCTACTTTGGAGTTGGGACCATAAGTTCCGGAGCCATTTGTTCAGGGACCATTTGTTCTGGGACCATTTGTTCGTATATACACCCTAGCCTGGAACCTACACGTTGGCGACGCGGCCTAAATACAGGCTCATTGCTAGGTCCTGAGGTACATGTGGTCGCATGGAAGGCCAGTTACTGTCCCACATGCCTAGAAAAAAAGAAACTATCCTGAGAGTCATAAGCAACTGCATTTCTTTGGATTAACTGAATAGAACACGGAAACAAGCAACACAGCAGTACCGGAAGTAGAAGGAACGCCCACCCACCGTGGCAAAAAATTTCCCAAGACGGGTGTGCCGGAAGTTATTGACAATCTCCTTCACAACAATTTGTAAACACCTTCTGTACATAGTCCGTCTGCGTGCTCACTTCAGTAAAAATTTCGGTATGCCTATTGTGACTTCGTTGATTGTTACCCTGCGTTTTCCCCTGTTAACTTGCAAATATTTTCGGTAAATTTTCAGTCTGCTCATCATAGATAAATAACTGTCAATGCTAGCTTAACCCCAGAAACATTCCGTAAATGGTACACCCCATCCCTGCCGCCTCGATGTCCCTTCTGCGCCTCCCTCACACCCGCTAATCTCCAGCACCTTATTTGGCACTGTCCGAAATTTACGCGTTACGGGACCTTCAACACTCCTCCAAATGCCTCCTCCTCATACATCGACCCTGGAACACTGGAACCCTCCACGCTGACTTTAATTGCGCACTACTGTGTAGAAAGTGGCCCCGCGGGAGCAGTTTAGAGCCGCGAGCCTGCTCTCCTCACCCCACGTGGCCTCTTCCGCCTTCGTAAGGTTCAAGAAGTCCCAAACTACGAACATCCCACCCTCTACTCCCGCTTCCCCCTCTAGACCTAGCGTCTTCCTGGTGTAATAAAGGCTATCTCCTCCCCCTCATTTTACGGACAAAAATATTTTATTTCTATATTTATTTTATTGGCATGGCCGGGCCCGGGCCATGGGTTTGTGGTCCCAGGCTGGGCCGGCGAGGCCCGCTAGTATTCTATGTCGGGCCAGACCCGGCCTATCTGTAATACGCACCGTTCACGGGCTAAAGATGTAGTCTTGTGCAGAGCTCTAGTTTTTTGCTCCGGGCAAGCAAATGCTTTGTGCTGGTAGTACCGAACACGATATTCATGCCTAAATTGTTATAAAAAGTTCAAAGCTGCAAGGCAGGCAAGTTGCGTGGATGGGATTGAAATGGCGTATAGCCGGTATTCATTGAAAAGTTTAGCTGTCAATTTCTTCATTTGGCAACACTGAAATGGCCACGGACATGGCCGAAGCGCCACAAACATGGCGCGGCTTATGCCACTGCGGCCGCACGCCGAAGAACAAAAATAACACCGGCGTGCGTCGTCTGCTCCGTTTCAACCCGATTCTTAACGGTGGTGCCAACAGAGTTGTTATTTATCGCACTCACATTTGAGTCGAGGCATTAATTTGCGTCCGGCGGGATAGAGGTTGGAATGTCCAACCCATATCATGCGCTTAGCTCGGACACGGACAAGTACCGCCATCTCGCGGAGCCCGACGTAACCAGTGACGGCGCATTCACATGGTTGCCTGCATGCGCGCCTCGCTATTGAATACCGGCCATAGCAAACGTCGTGACTCCTTGGTTAAATATCCTCCACCTCTATTACAGAGAGGGTAGTATGCATCGCAAGGTAATTATATCTGGGCCGGGACCCGTATTTCATAAACCGGGCCGCCTAAACGCATCCCATGTTCGCCTCTTTTTCGCGTCATGCTGAAAGAATCGACCAACTATCAACGTGTTGATAGGCTAAGGTGACCTAAAAAATTGGCGAAGCTTGAGCTAAGTCGCGTAAGTCTCGAACCACAGCGAAGCTGCAGGATTTCTTTCTACGTGAGCACTTGTACAAGTGCAAAAGTGTTTATTTACATGTTCCGTCGCCGCCTTGCACTGTGCTAGTAGTAGTCATTGTCATATGCATCGATATCATCGTGGCCTTCATGGAAAGCATTACCTACATTAGCGGTAGCGCTGGACTACGCTTCTGCGGGGTCTAGGACATTACGGTGCACGACGTTTCAGTGCGGACATTTTGGTGCACGGACATATCGGTGTACGGACATTTCACTGCGAGGACATTTCGGTGCACGGATATTTCGGTGCGCAAACTTGTCGGCGACCGAATTACCGGTGCTGGCTTGTTTGAAGCAGCCGCTATATTATTATTTCCGCATAACGTGAGTGATGGAGCATAATCTAGCGCAGTGACTGAATCTTTACAATAACGCCGTTTTTTATTCTTGCCAGTTATTGTTAGAAATTGAACATTAGTATATTTATGTCTACTACCTTGTTCAGAGAACACTTGTTATACCGCCAAATGATTGAATTCTTTTGCACGTGTTTTTTTTTTTTCATTTACGACAAGGCATTATTTATATTTGCTTTTTTTTTGCAGCAGGCAAATCAACTAAGACAATTAGTCGGTGTTTACTATGGTGTAATTCATTTTTATGTAGTTTTCTCAACATCAAAGACACACTCTCACTATCCAAAGAAATCAGGTTTACAAACATTCGGTTGCACCAAAAATGCAGAAAATCTAATGAAAAGTTTTATGTAGGCTGCGCTGTCACGTTAAAATGAACTTGCAAACAATGATGTCGCTGGATTTTTTTCAGACAAGTCTATAGGGTATAGGTGACCGGTAAAAAGCGCAAAGGCTCATGGGTGCATTGTTTTCTCCGCGGAAAGCCGCCACTTCCGGTTCGGGAGCTCTCCTGGCCTCCAGTACGCCGTCGGCTTTCACGCGCGTGTGTGCTTGTTGTTTATCGGTTTCCACCGGGAAAAAAAACGCTCATGCATCGGAAATTCCATAAATAACAACTATTGGCCCTACTAGAGGTTTATCTGACAGGTAAGCACCCTGTGACAAATAAACAACACGCACACACGCCCCTGACAGCCGCCGGCGCACGCAGGCATACGGGAAGGCAGGAGAGATCGCGAACTGGAAGTGGCGGTAGCAGACGACGTACCCATGAGCCTTTGCGCTTTTTACCGGTAACCTATTGTAGTGCAGGAAGCACGACCGGCTATATAGCCGGTCGTGGCAGGAAGAAATGACCTTTTTGAAAACAGCTGCAGCTTCTATATCTTCTCAATGATGATAAAGCTCGTACGGGTTGTCCGTACAAATACCACCCATTTTCGTATCCTGGCAAACCAACCTTTGTTTTATGTTTGTACGCGTACTTTCATCTTTGTACGCGTACTTTCATTTATGTTGTACGGGTACTTTTCACCTACCCCCCTCTCCACCCCTGTCCTTAGGTTTCAATCTCCCCCAGATTTCTTTTTCATTTATATTATTTTCGGTTTCCCCTGAAAACCTGACTGGCCTCCGAAGCGTCGCCCCAGTGATGCAAGAAAAAAGCTATACATTCACCATGAGCTCACACAACCTCTCGAATAAGCAACAAAAGGCCACTTGCTAAGGACACAATGACCAGTATCGTTGGCGCCTGTCGCCCCCCATCGAGGAACAAGCTTACTGGCTACACCCTTCCGCACGTCGCGGTCATGCCGATGGCGTCCCCTCTTTAGTAATCGATCTTTCTTCGCCTTCGGTCACCCCATCGCCAATTTACTCTTCAAGTCGTGCGTATCATGGACACCTCAAACATTCTTCGCTTTCTTGTATTATAAAAAGAAAAATATTGAATAGGATGGTTTGACGAGAGCTGCGACAGTCATCTTGAAGTTTTCGAAGTCCAGTTCATGCAATGGAGAAGCACAAGTGACTCCCCCCTCTTTCTACCAAGGGTACCCGACAGTGCTGAGCTCTCCCCAACCCCACACCTTCAGCGACGCCACTACAAGTGCCGCGGGCGACCGTTGGTTTGTGTTTAAGTAGAACAGACACTGAATGCAACGAAGACGAGATTGATAGAGAAAATAATAGAATGCACACGCGCTAACGCTAGCTCGTTTCTTCTTTTTTTTTTCTTTTTTTTCGGCAATTTGGTGGGGTTGGGGGAGGGAAGATAGGAATGGACTAAAAGCAGCCGCATCTTGCAGCGTTGGGGGAAGTGAAATCAAAACGCTTCAGTAACGCTCGAAGTATTGCAGTTGTTCACATGAATGTTAGCATAGAAAAGGTTGAAAGGAAGTAATAACACCGTTTTTTTAACAGCTACTACCGACATTTGGTTTTACGCGCTGATGCTCTGCCTTAGTTTAGCGTTTGTTTCCGCGCACGGCCGTGCAAACACGACTCTCGATCGTAAAATTATATCAACTGACGAAATTACCACATTAAAGCTCAAATTTTAAAGTAATGCCTGGGACATGCCGTCCACCAAAATTTCCACAACGAGACGTCTTGCACCGAAATGTCGTTACACCGAAATGTCCTCGTACCGAAATGTCCGTGCACCGAAAAGTCCGTGCCCCGAAAAGTCCGTACACCGAAATGCCCGCACCGAAACGTCCTGCATCGAAATATCCTAGACCCCTCTTCGCCATCCTTCATATATAATGATTTGAGGCTGTTAAAAGAGCGCCGCCATTCCAAGTCACCTGAAAAGGTCAGGTGATTCAAGCATAAATACTTTTACTCTCTACGTCGTATCAAATAACTTCGGACTTTGTTCTGTCCAGGACCTATTTAAAAATGTGAGGGCGTTACGCACGGAAACAATTCCTGGCCGAGGTTCGGATTAACTGAAAACCACTAGGGAGCCTGGGCAGTTCATCGAACACCGTTTTATTGATATAGTTTCTCCCATCCTTTTACATCAATAAAATTTGCAGTAAAATTTTTTTCACCGTGCTCTAGCAAACGTGCTCTTTATTAAAGAGAAAGTTTGTTTGTACAGCCAGTTTACTTAACAAAATTTTCGGCGGCAATTTTTTTTCCTCCGTGCGTTTTGTTTCTCTGATGAACAAAACTTGTTTAGATCATTTTTGTAAATATTCTCCAATCCCCTTGCTTACATCCTCTCTCCCCACCGTATACGGCACGCGTCCTCCTTGGTCCAATAAAAAAGTTAATCAATCAATAATATTCATGGTGCGGGTGACACTTTTAGAGCGGGTCCTGTTTCGTTCAAATCATTCCTGTGACTGCCCCATGTTAGGGCATTCCATCTTAATGTTGGAATGATTCGGTATGATCTGTTTGTTATTACTCCGCCTTTATTTCGACACTATTGTTGGTAATTGTTTTGTCGCTTCTGTGCTTCATCACTACAGCACTGTTTGACTCCTGTGTTTCCGGTGTTTCCGCGGCTTAAGATGGAGGAAAAGGCAGGGACGCCTTGACAGTGAAAGCAATACCCCCCCACCGAAAGTTATAGCAGGGGCGCACTCAATGTACGTCCAGGCGCAGGCATTGTAAGATCTGCGCCCCACGGTAGCCACTGTTCCTTTGTTCGTCTTGGCGGCAACAAAAGCCGACCCAACCTTCGTTTCCGCTGAGGAGAGCGAAGAGGTAGAGGGGACGCGAGAGGGGGCACTTGCTAACATGTGCATATGAGAGGAGGGATTGGAACAGGAGGGGAAATAGTCAGTTTATTTTGAGAGTGGGATTTTGCGACAGCCTAATTAATTCGGGTTGTTTCGTGGTCCACCTAGCGCCACAAATAAAGGCTTTTAAAGTGTCGGCACTCTTTTCTCTCGTTGTTATGTGCTGCCAGGATTTTCATTGGTTGGTCGGCACCACGTGATATTTGTTTACATATGGATACAGCCATTTTGTTTCTGCGCGCCTCTTCTCTCTCTCTCTCTCTCTCTCTCTCTCTCTCTCTCTCTCTCTCTCTCTCTCTCTGCTGCTCGGACCAACACGCTCGGACGCGACAGTGGCCGGTCGCACTCTCTGCCCGTCAGTACCGGCGGCGGTTTCGTTTGGACAGATGGCAACACTGCAAGCCAGAAACAAAATGTCCCCCAGACGCTTCCGGGTGCACGAAGTGGCGGTACTCTTAAGCGTAGCTTATTTAGTGACGCTAGGTCCACCCATTAAAGGGACACTGAAGTGAATTTGTCAAACTCCCGTTTTTGCTTGCACTGCGTAGACTGGCTCAAATTAGCACACTTTTCATCGTTTATCCGGTTGACAAATCCGTAATTATTTTACAAAGCGCGAAAGAAGAAAAACTACCATGCGCGGTTTGCGGCGGCCGCACCAACTAAGGCTGTGACGTTGGGAGGAGGGGCGCCGTGATTGGACGATGCCCAAGGTTAGCAATCAAACAAGTTTCGGTTTCGGTTTCGGTTCTGTAAAACATAACCAATGGCGTTGCTGGATGGGCATTCTCAATATCTTAGTAATCATCGTACCGCGCTTCTGCCATGTTGTCGGCTGTAAAATGCACAAAATAAGCCTCCCAGGACGGCTTGTAGTCGTAGCATTCACTAGCCGAGACCTACGCAGTGCATGAACGCCCTCCGCGTACCCGCAGACGCCCAAATTTATTTATTTATTTATTTATTTATTTTCAGATACTGCGGACAGCAATGCTGTCCAAGCAGGGAGGGTTACAGAGAACATGACAACAAGCGTTCAAAAGAATTTGCATCCCGGCACTCCACAAAATCAGATGGCAATGCATTCCAGCATTCAATTGTACAAGGAAAAAATGATTTTTGAAATATTTTAGTGTGGGCAAAGAATGGTCGTATCGTTTTTGAGTGGTTCAGTCTGGCTGAACCGTGTGGAGCAGGGAGTAGATATGTATCACTGTTCAAGCCAATTTTTTTGTGATAAAGCAAATACAAAAACTTAAGCTTGGCAATCTGCCGTCGCTTCTGGAGTGGTTCTAACTCTAGCTGTTTTAGCATATTAGTAACGGATGATCTGAGTCTGTAATCAGAAACAATGAATCGTGCAGCTAGCCGTTGGATCCGCTCAATTTTTTCAATGTGCTTCGTGTAGTGAGGACACCATACAATTGATCCATACTCGAGGACTGGTCGGATTAATGTGCGGTAAGCCTCTAGTTTAACTTTTTGCGGTGAGCGCCTCAGCTTTCTGCGCAGAAAGCAGAGCTTTTTAAAAGCTCTGTGGCAAATGTCGTCGTAATGTGTGTCCCAGTTAAGGTTATTTGTAATAGTTAGACCCAAATACTTAACAGAAGATACAGTGTTAACATACCGCGTTCCGATTTGATAGCGATGAATCAACGAATTTTTTGTGTTTGATATTGTCATAGAAACTGTTTTAAAGAAGTTAATTAACATTCCATTACGTCCGCACCAGTCCGCGAGTTTACACAGGTTGTTATTCAAACGAACTTGAGAATCGCAATTATCAATAACAGAATAAAGAACACAATCATCAGCAAACAATTTCACATGTACATTTTCATCAAGATGCTTCCCAATGTCATTTATGAATATCAGAAAAAATAATGGTCCTAGTACCGATCCTTGTGGGACCCCTGACAAAACCGGTAATACGTTAGACCTGGAACCATTACATTCAACAAACTGCATGCGTTTTGACAGGTAGGACTGAATCCATAGCACCAACTTTTGCGGGATACCTGCTTCTTTTAACCGCTCAACCAGCTGCACATGGGGTACCCGATCGAAGGCTTTGGATAAATCCAAAAAGATGGCGTCAATTTGCTGTTGCTTATCGATTGCGGAGGCAAAATAGTGAATAACAGATACCAGTTGGGTAACCGTAGAAACATGTTTTCGAAATCCATGCTGATATTCAACAAAAAATTGTTTGGCTTCTAAATAGTTAGATATATGACTAGCGATAACGTGTTCCATTAGTTTGCAGCATGTGCTGATCAGAGAGATTGGTCTGTAATTAGTAGGAGACAGCTTATCCCCGGCCTTGAATACAGGTATAATCTTTGCCAACAGCCAGTCTATCGGTAGGGAGGCTTCATCAAGAGATGCATTAAAGATGATGTAGAGATACTCAGAAATAACCTCCGCGTACCGGTGCAAAAAGGCATTTGGTAAGTCATCAGGACCAGATGCTTTTTTAGTTTTAATTTTCAATAAAAGATCAAAAATTCCCTCACGACTGAACCCCAGGTCAGGCATGGTGGCACAAGGAAACAACGAGGTACTTATGGAAGCGACAGAAAGGGGTCATGCGCTTTTCCCCCATATTTGGAGCTTGTCTCACTCATGCCTGTATCGTAAAAAGCGTGTTCGCACCAGGCCAAGGGTCTGTTCATTCTGGCCTGTGCCCACTGCCTGCAAGCAGTCGGTGCTTATGGCAACAGCACACCAACGAGAACTCGCTAGCGCGCCAGTGCCAGCCTGCGCGCGTTTTGTGAACTAGTTCGTGGAGCCATGAACGTTGCGGCCCCAAAAAAGGTGAACTCAATATAGAAAACATCGGCGGAAAACGAAAAAGTTAACTTACAGAAAAAAAAGCACGTACCCGCGGGGATTCGAACTCCCGACTTGCAAAACACTTGCGGTGGCTTATCTAGCGCCCCAAACAACTCGGCCACGGAGCTGGCTCCGCTGCCCACGGTAATATAGGGTATATATTGTACAACCGGATTATACTTTTATTTAGTTTTGGCATTTCAAGCAGCGTAGGTGACTATTTGTTGTACTACGCTCGTGCAGTAAGCGTCGCCCGAGTTTCCACAGTAGCTCACGTCTAGCAATTGCATTTCGTAGACGTAAAAGCGTTCGCAGATGCGTAGTCGTGCTGCTGACCGCTGTGCACTCTTGCTCCGTGCCGCTGTGCTTGTTCGCCCAGCGCAAAAAAGTGCTCTCCGCGCCCTAGTTTTACGCTGTACGGTAAAAATATCAGTTGATTTTATTTCCTTAGTACCTATATTGACTTCGCTGACTCTTCTCCCGCCCTCAAGAGGCCTTATATGTTCCTACTGGCGTACCAGTCAGCGAAGCGTCGCATGTGGGCTTGTGCAGCGCTTGTATGAAGTGACCTTGACTTGGAGCTAGATACAGTGTACAAACAAACCAAGTAAAGAAAGGCACATTCTTCCATTCACAAACGTGTCCTGGCTTCGTTTCAACTAAGCGAACGAATTGCGACGACCCGTCGGCGGCCGGCAGACGAAACGCTGGCCCGACTGACTCTGTCTGAAGGCCGGGGAGCCGTGCAGTAGCGCAGCCAGCCAATTGCCAGCTCATCCCCTCCTGACGTCACACGAAAACGCCACAGAAAATGGGCGAGCGTAAAGAGAGGAGGACAGCATTTTCGAATTAGTTTTTCTACTAAATAAAATCGCGTAAACGCGTATAGAGTGGTCGAAACATGGCCTGGGGACTCCGGACTACAATTTGCGCTAGTAATCCCGCAATGTTTACATATCACTTCAGTGTCCCTTTAAGACTTGCTCTGATGGCGGTTTCTGAGCGCCAGAGCCCCACGCATTTCTCGCCAACCGCACGGTGGTTCGGCACCTTTATGGCCTCCGGGAACCTCCCAGGGATCGTGCGGCGATACCCTCCTCGGGCGCGCGGGGGATTTTAATTTTTTAACCCTGTTTTCATTGTGTTGCATTGTCTTCAATGTCTTCTCCAGAGCCCTTGTAAATATCGTTGAAAATAGACTTTTCTTCACCATCTACCTACTGCATCAGCGTCATCGGATGCCTCACACCTCCTCCACGACGACGCAACCAGCATCACTGACGAACCAAATTTTCAGTCGCCCAGCTGAATCAGGTGTTCAGCGTGGACCTCGGCATGCAAGAATGGCAACAAGGAATTTTCTGGCACCGGCAAGACACGCGCCTCCAAGAGTAGCGAAATATTAGCATCGAAATGTACCACAACTTGTGCCCTTCGTCGACAATAGAAATACAACGTGCATGGTAAACTACTGTCTCTTTTCTGCCCGTTTCTATGCGTAGCTCTCACATAAAATCCAAGTCTTATGCCAGGAGCAAGCGAGCTATGGCATTAAAACGCGTTCCTGTGCGATGGCCTCGTAGAACAATCGTCTTTACGCGTTGATCTCTGACGAAATGGCCAACTAGGCACTTTCGCCCATGGCATTATTAAACCCCTCTGAAGAATATCGTCGTACGCGGTGCACAGAATTTGGCGATACATTTTGAAAATTTGCTGCATTTGTACATCCCGTCTAACTTGCAGGGAAGGATCAAGAAACTTCCGATTCCGTTAAGCCACGCTGGCTTCTTAACGACTGCCCTGAATTGGGAATTTTCTCTCAATGACATCAGCACGCAGAACAAACAAATCGTGGGCGAAAAATACTGTTATGACCAAACGCAACAAAGCCATCATTGGAAAGGTCAAGTGTAACTCTGTAGGCACGGAGACGTGTTGTCACCTTGTGCTTCAGCAGTTAACACGCACCGCATCAAGAAATAACACCAGAAAGCTCGATATTCACATGTCTTGAACAAACGGTAGTTGCAAACTATAATCGTCAAAGAATAAACACGGGCATGACACAACATCATAGCACACTGTCCGCCCAGTTGTTGGCTAGCCATCTACACAATGAGGACGCCTAGGAAGGCTGTCGATGACCAAGAAAGGTGCGGTGTTAATAAACCACAAGGCGGTGCCGCATCGGTGGAACCAGGAACTCCGGACGTCACATTTTGGACTTCCTAGCGGCAAGAGCTATCCGGGCCATGACCTGCAGCCGATAGAACGGGTCGGGACCGATGCAATCTGCCCGCACGTCTCGTTGGATGTCGAAGACGGCCCAACCGTCAAACGGGCTCTTCATATAGTCGGTCATCTGGAAGCGGAGTACATAGAAACGAGGTTAAGGGCAAGGGCGGCCAGCGATTTTATATTAGGCAAGGATTTCCAAAGGTTACTTGGGTGAAAACCCATTTCTGCACTGTACTAACAACAAGGCAGATGGCCCCAGGCGTTTTTAAAGGCCCATCGCGGATTCTAGATCTGCTTCAGCATGCAACAAGAGCCGTATTTCTGTAATAAGGATACCACAAACTTCCAACAAATACCGGAGATATTAAAGAAAGCATGTGAAGCACTGGCGAATCCCTCGCCACTTTCCGGGAAATTTTCTATGACGTCACAGAATCTTGTTAGTGCGGTTGGCAGCCGCTGAACTAAACCACCACAAAGACACCTGACTGGGCAATCGCACTGGAGCCTCTAGTTCCGTTTGATTGCATCACTTGAACGCTGACGTAAAGTTAGCACACTGTGAAGGAAAGTTTGACATCCACCTAAATGCAGCCATACGGCTACAAAGGAAAGCTATACAGCTTTCTCGGAAACTTCGCAGTTGAAGAAAAATTCGTCCTGGTCCAGGATTCGAACCCGGGACCACTGCTTAACCGGAGCAGTCGCTCTACCAACTGAGCTAACCAGGAGGCTAGTCGTTAGTAGCGCGAAAGCGAATTGATCAACAACTCGAAGTGAAGGACAGCTGTTAATCGAGCAGATTTCTAAATCTGCTCGATTAAAGTTAGCACACTAAAAAATTTTTTAATGCGGTTTCATGTGACGTCACTCCTACCTCTAACACGTCACTGTAGCGCGTAATTTGAAAACGTTTCTATCAGGGTGTCGATCCGGAACCGAGCCGGTATTTTTGCCGGAACTGAACCCGAACCCGAACCTTTATTTCTGATGCCGAACCTGAACTGAACCGAAAAAATAAGTAACGGTTACCGGTTAACGATGAAACGGTTCGGCCACCCGCAGTAATAGTGCGTTAGAGTAGAGGGAAGAACCGGTCGCGGTACGGTGCCCTCTAGGGAACCGGTGCTACTGCGCGTGCGCAAAGCGGGAAAACCATTTGTGCGCTTGTCCAGGTGTACCGGGTATTGTACCGGGATCGGTTCTCCGCTCACTAGTAAGGCGCGGTCACTGTCATTCAGCGATTTTGCTTTTCACGCACCGTCAACTTCGCAACTACTCACGCACTTTTCCCTTCAGATCAGTCACCACACTAACAAGGCTCTCGTCGTCGTCACAACATGAGGAAAGCTACGCGTATCAATATTGCAAAGGTATGCTTCTAATGTCAGCGCAAGCTGAGTGCAAGGCTGAGCAAACTAAATGCCACACTCGGCAGTGTACAGGCGGTGATTGTTATCATAATCATCATCATCATCATCATCATCATCATCATCATTATTATTATATTGATCCTGTAGTTCCAACTGTCAACGTATAGAGCGTGTACAAACCAAATTTTCATCAATATTTAGGCATCGTTTTCCTTCGGAGCCTATCCCTATAACTGTTTCTCTAAGTTCCCGGCGGACCCACTCAGACCTTCTTTTCATGTACAAATTGCTTCATGGTATTATTTTATGCCCGGAACTACTTGAATCAATCAGTTTTCGCGTTCCACAAAAAGCTACAAGGCTCGCCCACCCTTTTAAAGCAGCTGGAGCTCTCAGCACACGTTCTCCTCTTCAAAGGATGCAGCATCTGCATAATGTTCTCTCCGAGAAGCTCGATATCTTTCAGCGTCCTCTTCGGGAGTTTTTGGCCGGGTTGTCAGCTCTGACACACTAGGTTCATCTTGGCAGTGCTCTTTTTCTTCACTTATCCTCCTGACGTGTGCATTGACTTCACCGAGCTTGTTCTTGTTCCTGGTTATTCGTGTATTGTGCTGATACTGCGACTGTAATTATCGTAGAATTTTTCTTTTTCTGCCGTTTTTATCATTAAAAGTTGCCATATTCACTTCATGCGTCCATTTGAAACTGAAAATGTACGCTTCCCGAATCTTGTAAAAACTTTCTTCTTTTCACTCACCCTTCCGTATAGTTACGCTTATTGTAAGATGTCTTCTTGCAACTGACCAGACATTACAGTTTCTATTGATTGTGTAATGTTGCCTAAAATTACACTATGGTATTTTTATTCTTCTTTGAAGTTGTAGTTTCTTCTTATTTTTTGCTCACTCACTGTTCTTTTGCCAGCTGTTGATGCATTTCATTGCTGTCTTATACCTTGTCTGTGCGCCAGCACGACTTGATTGTGTAAAGTCGGTTGGATTGCACTATTTTATTTCTAATCTTCTTTGCCGTTTTTGTAGGTCTTTCTTTCATTTTTTTTTTGCTCACTGAGTGTTTATTAGCCCATTGTTGATGTACTACAGTGCTGCATTTTCCCCTCTGAGTGCTCCAGCACGAAGGCCTCCGCTGTTCCTGGGCACTATAATAAACATTGATTGATTGATTGATTGATTGATTGATTATCTTAGAGTACAGTCGAAACTTACCCGTAAGTCTCCTATACTTCGTACCCGTAAGACATGCAATAGACACTGCACATTGTACCGCCTTCAAGGAACATACAATCTCTACTCCCATAATATTGACCTGTTTCAGACACCCCTTCGGTCTTACATGTGCGACCTTCTGACTTCTATCTCTCCCTGACTTGGTTCCGACCAGTTTTAATTCTATTTTCATTGCCCTATTTCCGTTTATCTTGCTCGCCTTTGTTACTGTTCCTACTCATACATATCTGCCCGTTTGTATTGCCACATTTTTATGGCACTGTGTTTTATCCTTTCGTGATTGTTCCAACTTTAGTGTGCCGAAATCATTTATTTTGTTAAGTGACCTTTATTCTTCACTCTAGTTTTTTTCTTCGCTTGTATTTTGTTGTTCTTCTCACGCGTGGATGTATTTGTGTTGTCGTCTGTCTTTTTCTTAAGTGCGCCAGAACAAAGGTTACGGATGTACCTGAGCACTATAATAAAGAGATTGATTGATTGATTGATCGATTGATTGATTGATTGATTGATTGATTGATTGATTGATTGATTGATTGATTGATTGATTGATTGATTGATTGATTGATTATTGGTATTCCCTTTGTAGCGGGGTGATGACGGGTCATCTTACCAAAAAAAAAAAAGCAAATATACCAATGTTTTACACTCTTGGTTTAATACTAGCGCTACTCTTAGGGCAGGTACAAAAAATTAGCAGTGGCTTAGCTCGGCTCTGCCACGATATACGTAGCGTGAGCTAAGGTTCAGCTGTTTATTCTTAGCTTCCCTGGTTCTCTAGGATTAGTTTGAGTATCATGCTTACTGCTGCTTCAATGACGCACTCACGGTACACGCATTATGTTACACACGCATATTTATCAAGCGTCACCAATCGCCCCAGAGCTAAGCTGGTTGCACAGGCGCACGCCGGTGTTGCTGCGACGCACGAGCCATCGGTTCAACACCCGGCCACACCTCGCATGATCATCAAGTGTACCGCGCCGCCACGTGCGGAACCGAGGTCCGCGAAGATGCTGGGTGCGTGGGGTGTGGAGAGACGCCGGACAGCGAGCAATGTTCGGTGCGCCGTGTGACGTCACTGCTCCTGGAGCCACGCGAAACTGCTCAACTTCGGCCACTGTAGCTCACGCTACAAAAACTTATCACGCACAAAATACGTATTTTGTTCTGTTACAGGTGGTAGCTGTCCTAAGCAATGTTCCCCTTGAGTTCCCCCTTCCCTCGCTGCGACTGTGTAATGACAATCGGGCCGCAAGACTGCTGCACTGCGGATAGGCGAAGGTTAAGACGCAAAATGTTTATACTAGTTGCATTTCATACTTCTCCTTGAAACAGGTCATACACCTGGAGAGTGTATATACTTGAAGAACGTGACCCTCAAAAGTTTCTCGATGTGTGAGCCATTGGCTGCTGACCATCACCACACCGGTCTGCCGTTTTTCTGATATAAATTAAAAGCGAAAACTTCCATGCGTGGAGATTTCGACGGACGTAAAGATGCCGAGGTGGTCTAAATTGCTCTGCTGGCCTTCAATATACGCTGCGCCTCATAGTGTTGGAGTAGCTTCGGGGAATCAAACTCGAAAATATAATTTGACGAGCGTGTTTCCACGGGTACATCTCGTGCCCATTCGTAATAGCTATCCGAAAATGTATCCCAGTGATCCGAGTAATAATGCGCTAACTAAACCTCACCTTTAACAAAATTTTGACACACACCCTCGAGAGGGGACTGCCAACGGATTATCCTGGGTGGCCAAACAGTCTAATCAACTGGTACCATTTACTGGGGGCTGTGCGATTATTCTTCTTGCGGTACAGCTGATGAAAAAGTACACCGCTGGGATTTAAACACGCCGTCTGCTAATATACGGAGGGAACTCGATGGCACCCAGGCCTAACTCTAGGGGTTTAACGTTCAAGGTCATGAATGATTCCAGAGAGGAGACTGCGATCTCAACAAATCAAAAAAAGGAAGAGGGAGAAGGTGTATCCCAGAGAGATGTTATGACCCTTGTTGGTTTTAAGAAGTCCCTAATTTAACAAAAGGGCTTTGCAGGAAAGTAGCAGGTAAATTTTCAGTACTTCATGTGTGTTTTTTAAATATCTGGTTTAATTGCCCACTGTTGCTCTTAAAATTGCGCAAATGTTATTGAGATAAAGCAGAATTGTGAATGCACCAGAATTATATTTAGTTTTTGCGGTCGCTTTGAACTGCAAAACTTTTTTTTTTTTTGGAGTTCACGAATAATACAACTCACCGCACCGGTTCGCGAACCGGTTGGAGCTTCCGAACCGGTTCGCGAACGGGTTCGGGTTGTGATTTAGTTGAACGGGAACTGAACCGGAACAAAATGAATTCATCCGAACCCGAGCCGTAACCGAACCGGTGTTTTTTTCGGTTCGGCACACTGGTTTCTATACTTCTTGTGTTTGATCGGTTTAAAAAAGTCTTTGGCGGCCGCAATGAGAGCTGAGTAATGCACCGAAGCCAAGTTCTTTCAAATTAAACAAAGCCGTATTTACTTTTAATCGCCGCTTCTGCTGATATTAAACGACATCGAAACCGAAAAAAAAAAACAGTTCCGGCTGTCAACAACTTCTAGTAAAAACATTCACTTTGCCATTAAATATGAATTATTCTGATGAGTGAACCCGTATATTTAACGATATTACTTCCGGGAATCGCCTAAGTGTGTACATGTATGTATAAACCTTAATACCAATTGGGATTGAGGAGCCGGTTGGACGAACAAATATACCAAAGTCAAAGCAGACATTCACGACTTCCCAGCAAGCTGACTGCTCCTGAAGCGGTTACAAATGAGTGTGAGAGAACAACAGAACCTCGGCTAGGACAATAGCGCAAGGCCTGCACAATGCTTTTCATTGCGTGAGCGTTCCTGAGCAGATTCTATTTTTACTTTTAGTCTGTTGTTGCTGGGAAAATTTCGTGTCGTAAACAAAAAATCCATGCAGGACCGAACAGTTCCCACCCCATACGTAGAGCGCATATGCCTCAGGCTAGTCAGGCATACCAAAAAAACCGCGAGATGGATGATAGGCGCCTGTGAACAATGGGACCCCGTTCCCCCAATTTCATGTGCTCCTCATAGAGATTAGGTTTGCAGCTGCCCTCTAAAAAGGGGCGTTCACAACATTCGAGGGTGAGCGCATGCGTCAGGCTATAGGCAGGAGCCAGCACTTGCTGCCGGAGAAGTCGAGCGCAAGCGACAAACACGCCGACACAACTAGTAACATTTTATAAACTCCCAAATCAGCATGTGTAGTGGTTTGAATCAGCTTCGCTGGACAACCACTTTCGCAGGGTGGGATGGCGGCCATTTTTGTCCTCATAAAGTATGTTTCGACGAGTCATTCCCCAAGCTCGCACATTTGGCCACGCTGACTAGTTGTCCTTCAGCGGTTTTGTTAAGCCAGACCACTCCGAATTCTTGGGAAAACATGTATTTATTGATTATAGGATTAAACGCGCCGAGGCAGCGTGGACGATGAAGCGTACCGTAGTGCACATGTAGAGCTCCGGATTAATTTTGATCACCTGGGGATCTTTAAGGTGCGCCGAAATCTCCCACACACGGGCGCTTACGCTTTTCACCTCCTCCAAAAAAGGAGCCGCCGTGGCCGGGAATCGAACCCGCGCCCTTGGGCTCAGCAGCACAACGCCTTAGCCACTGATCCACCGTGGCGGGTAGGTACGCGTGTAGCACATTAAATAGGTATCGACTTTAGGGGAACATGGGGACCATTAATTTGCTTTTCTTTTCCTCCCGAAACTTACCTTATTCTCAACCGCCGCAGGGCTTTCATAGCATACGAAATATCGGACCCTGTCAATCGTGAACTTGACGATTTCCACGAGATTATCCTTGTCCGTCTCGTACCGGGGCTTATGCCTCTTGGTGGACGGTGCTAGGTTGGCGTTGCAGATGAAGTCGACGTCGAGCGACGTGCTCGTGACGCACTTGTCGCTGGCATTTTGAGGCCACGCCGCGCTAACATTACCCACGTACGCAACAGCGGCCAGGCTTGAAGAAAACATGACGCCCATGTGCTTGTGTTTGCTGCTCCGCAGGGCAGTCCGAGCTGCCACCGCTATTTCCTGGAAAGCGAGGGCACAGATTGTCAGGGCAGCTCGTATTTATTCATTCATTTACGAGTACGTTATGCCTGTGCTACGCGGCTGTAAAAAATGCCTTCCGAAGGCCGTTGAATCAATTGTCTATCGAGCGCCCCATTGTAAATACATAGAGCGCCGTTATGGGCGAGAGTCCAATTGTGAATTGGAGCACAGGTATTACAGGCCCTTCAGTAGGGCATTGAGTAAGGGGGGATAACAACGGCACGAATACAAGTTCTAGCGTGTACAACAAGTAATGCATGGAAGGTAAGAATAGGCGTTAAACATAAGTAACATAGAAAACAAAACTACATAGATTATTGAGAATCACACATCTTGTGCGAACGGCAGAAAATATGCAAATCACGGCACAGGGCTCTTTGAAAACTATACAAAATGTGCACATAAATAGAAAACAGAATTTGGCGTATTCAACAGGGGATATATATCGCCCACAGGAACACTGAACCGTTCAAGGGAAAACAAAAAAAAATGAAACGCAAATGAAATAAGTGGGCAAAATAACTTACAAACGCATTTTTAAGGCACATTGTTTATGCCAACTGCGTACAAGAAAATCCATGAATGTCCTTTTGTTCGGCTCAGTTACTTCCCCATGGCGGAGGTAGCTATGAATGAACCCGTGCCTCACAGTTTCGGATAACATTGCGACTGTAATTACGGCTCCGCGGGCGGCTGATTGTCTTCGAGCGAATGAGGGGAAGAGATTTTCTAAACTGTTTCTCCATGGCTATACAGATAGGGGGGCAAAAACCAAGATATTGCCTCCGTAGAAACAGGCGTCAGTCTATTTCAGCAGCGTTTTAACAAAAATTCCAGTAAGCTTACATTACCGCGTAAGACTTGAAGGTGGCGAAGGTTGCGAAGACCTGAACACTTAGGTCCATGGTTGCAGCCGATTTGCTGCTTCTTCGCCGCCGCAACGACCTTTACTCCATCATTGTTTCTATAAGTGTGAGCTTCCTATATTTTTTGGAAGGCATAATCATTGGACATCACCTTAGAGGGCCGTACGCCATGACGGGTTTTTCTCGTTTCGGGCAAGTGTTGCCAAGATTGCAGCGAACGCTGGAGTCTTCCTCGTTCCGAGCAAATGTTGCCACGATTACGGCAATCCCTGGAGCTTTTTTTTCGCCAATGTTGGCTTGACAAACATGTGCCGGGGACGCTCGGCGGTCGCCGCGAGGCACACACACACGAGCGCTCGGAATTTTCTTGGTTTGTTTACACTGTTTGATGGTGGCCGCGAAGCACGCGCTCACGATTACATGCTTACGCGCGGGCGCGCTGCTTGTTCTTGGTATGTTTAACCACAGACAGGAAAAATTAAGAATTGCTAAACAGCTTCGCAGTTAAAATTGGCGCAGTAGTGGTGCAAGGCTGGTGAAACAGCAGAGCTTGCGGCCGCTCTACTTTTGGCGGAGACCCGGCTGTTGCAGCTTCCAGGGAATTTCGAACTTGCCGTTGGAAGTTCTCCATGACTGGAAAGACCGGATAGTTTTGACCGCAGAGCTTCACATCTGTCCCAATGTGGGCCGCGCTAGCACGCGCTAGAACAGGCGGCTACCGGCTTCGCGAATTCGGCGTCTGTAGAGCGAGCCCTTCTGGGCTCCCAGCTTCAGGCGCGAATGCATGCACGTGAACGAGCGAGGAGAAGATCACGCGTGTGACCACGCCTCGAACGCCAGGCACAGTGGTTTCGAAGGTCGAGCTGTACGACGTTGGGGGCTCCTCACGAGGCTCACGAGCGCTCGCGATTTTTTTTGTTGCTATTTCTTCTGCGAACGTCACCGTACCAAACTCATGTTTAAATTGAGAGAGAGAAATACGTTTTTTATTTGAGACCTGTACGAGAGCACTATTGCTGTTTGCATCAGTGATGACCTGTGAGGGTGGTTGGGTCGTCAGGGAGGGCGGGTGGGATGGTGGGAGTGTCTGCGGTAGTTACACAATATTCCCTTTGGCCCCTCATCGGCATAGACAAATCCGGCAAGAGAGGTCCATAACAAAGTGAGCGTGGTGATGTTCCGCGTTGAAGGTATCCTCGGGGAGCGTATGGAGCGTGCGAGCACGGAAGAAAGCATAATATTGACAGTCCCAGACCAAATGTGCGGCCGTTGCAGGCACGCGACACTGCAGACTGAGTCCTTCGGCGGTGTTATTGCCGTAGAATTTGTGGCGAAGCGCGGGGGAGAATGCGGTGTTGGTGGCAAGGCGGCGAACCAACGTCTGTGTGGCCCGCGGTAACTCTCCGGCTAGGGAGGAACAGGGCGCTGATGCTGTTCGGTACGGCCTTCCCTATCGTCATGTTCAAACAGCTCTGATGTTAGTAAAGTTAACGGGCCGAAATTAACATGCGAGGGTTTGCTAGAGGTGGGGAGGACTGCTGTTTGACACAAGCGAAGAGGAACACCCCACAACTGACCAGGGTTACGACGGCAGAGCGACCAAGTATGCAGGAAGGTATTCGGCCCCAGCTCGCTGAAACGAAGAGAAAGGCTGAATGATTGTGGCCACGAACACTTACGAAAGAGGGAAGATCATTCACAGCTTTCTTGTAGCTTATGAGGCGGGTTTTGCAGTTGTGGCGATCGGTCACGGGATCGCTCAGGTGCGTCTGAATGACGACGTACTGAACGGTCCTGTGAAAAAAACATGAAAAAGTTACGATTAGTACTAGCGTATTTGCCGACATATCGAATTCTACATGAAGACAAAAGCGCGTACACGGAAACAAGCACTTATTTGTGCTTTTACTTTCAAACTTCAGGAAAAAAGCCTGCTCTCTCAAAATAATCTTTGCTGGTAAGTAGTACATCAAACCCGGGGGTCAGCCCTCCCTGACTATATAAAATATTCGTGTACGTTAATGATGCATGGCATAACGTTATCTTATCCCATTTAACTTCACTGCGCTTAACGTTAAATCACCGACGGGAACCAAGAACAGACAAGGCAACCGCCGCTTCCGATCACATTGAGAGCGTAGACGTAGGTATGTAATGAAAATGAATGAACACTGTTCATGACGGCCGATGTCGTGTGGGTACGATACACAAGTCATTCGCAACGCTGTGGTACTAATTAACGTTCTCAAACCAATAATCTAAACAACACGGAGAATTAAATTTTCAATGATTTTCATATTTCTTGCTGATTTTTCTCTGGTCTATATCTGATAGGCGTGTGTTCTTTGATGTGTCCGCGCAAGCGCGCAGGGTGTTTCGTCTATGGTGTATATAACACATGCGTGAAAACGTAGTATAAATATGTATACTTTGTTTATTATTATGGAAGCATATTTTGTTCATGCTTCGCCCTCTGATAACTCCCTGAGTTAAATTTAAAAGTGGATCGGTTGCCGACGTCGATGATCGATGATCCGATGAAACGACGATTGCTGGCTCGTTGGCCGACGGCACATAGCCGACGACGGTCTACTCTAAGCAAACTGAAAATGTACAATATGTACACTTTATTTACATTACGTATTTACAACTTTCACGGCTCATGATCGCATACGAGAGGTCGGGCAAGGCCCGCATCGAGCGGGGCTCACCGCTCCTCTCCTGTCTCTGTCCTGTCCTATCCTCTCAAAAAAGACTCAAAACATCAAACTCCTCGATTTTACCACTATAATCCCGCCAACAAAGGTGACGTCACAACTTTAGAGTGAGGATGGCTCATTGATTAGCCCAAACAAGGCCACTTATTGGCCACCGTGACAAACAAAGCTAAGCGGGTTCAAAGTAGTCCAGTTCACTGCACTGGCTGTTACCCTACAGAACTGTTTAGTTACACGTGACCCACCTCTCACTCTCATGCAAAACACAAATATAACAGAACTTAAAACCAACCAACTAAAACCAGACGTAACGACGGGAATCGGCTCTCGGGCGGCACGTCCTAGAGTATGTCCATACCGTGCACGCCTATGTTTGTGCTCGGCGCCGCCAGAATTCATTTCCTTTGTAAACACGTGGAGCGCCAAACAAAGCCTGGTCGCCCACTCATTGACGCGTCCCAGCCGGCGAGTCGCCAGGTTTAGACGTACGGCGAACGGAAATTTTGTCCAGTAACTTTGAGCAGTGCAACTATCGTAGACAGAACGTCTGGTGACATCTTCCTAAGTGAGACCCAATGTTTGACCCCTTGACTGACCTTCAGCTCCCGTCCGCTTCGGGGATTCTCGTGGCGGCAATCGCGGTCGTTAAAATGTCAACGGTCCCCCCCTCTGCTGGCTTCTCAAACGAAGGCAAGGATATCCTCCTTCGAAGGCTCACATCGCTTTCAAATAGTATGGGGTGACCGACGCGTCTTTATGCGTCGTCTCCGGGCTTGCATGTCGGGTGGACACAAAAGCGCGGAGAACAAGTAAGAAGCCTCCGCGGTTTCTCCTTACTCCCCTCCGCCCGAGTCAGCTCGGCCGGTGTGAAAACAAACATCATACAGGTAAACAGGCTAACCCCAACGAAAGATATCTATAAAAGAAAAAGTTGCCGGTCGGTTTTAATTGATAATTGAGGGACCCGAACTTAACACCCTGTTTACTTTTTTTATTTACAATCGCAAAAAATCACAGAAGCACCGGCAGGAATCGAGCCTGTGTCTGGTAGACCAGACAGAGTTAGTGTCAGTCGTCTTACCCATTGGGCTACGACCGTGAGTTAGTTCCCGAGAGTGAAACGGCTTACTCCCTCGCCTGTAACGGTGCGGAGTACCTAGGACCTCCCAATATCCGTCCGCGTCCATCCGTGCGCACACCACCATCAAGAGAAAATCAAGCGAAATTCGATTTGAGCCGTGAGTTGCAGTTTCATTTAGGGAATAATCAAGGTGTAATTGACGGCTCAAATCGAATGACGGTCGGGGCGCAAATGGGATGTCACTCGGGGCGCAACTTGGATATCATTTCGAGTCCCCGTACTCCGCACCCTCGCCATCATCCACGGAGTGTAGATGCTGCCATTTTTATTTGTGAATTCTGTACACCCGTGCACGCGCAGAAACGTTGTACATTCTCCCCACTCCTGCTGATGCCCCACCGAGGGGAGGGGGGGGGGGGCTGCAGTAAGTTTAAATAAATAAATAAATAAATAAATAAATAAATAAATAAATAAATAAATAAATAAATAAATAAATAAATAAATAAATAAATAAATAAATAAATAAATAAATAAATAAATAAATAAATAAATAAATGCACTTTACGCCGTTGGGCGCTATGCTTGCCATAATGTCTGAGATGTTCTGCTACAGCGCTAACTTAATCCTGCTAATGTGCTTGCACCGTAACATTGCTTAAAACAGCTCAGGTCCCCGATTTCACACTACCACCCCTCCGCGTGCTCCTGAAAGAGAGGTGATTGATTGATTGTGGGTTTTAGCGCGCCGAAGCCATCTGAAGCGCGCCGCAGTGGAGGGGTCCGGGTTAATTTTGACTGCGAATCTTTAACGAGCACCGATATCTCGACACACGGGCGTTTTCGCTTTTCGCTTCCATCCGCAAAGAAGCCACCGCCGCCGAGATAGAACCCGCGTCCTTGAGCTAAGCTGCACAACGCCTTAGCCACCGAGCCACCGCGGCGGGGCTGATGGACAGCTGCAACATGGCGTATTCTTGTCCCAAGTTCTGTGCCTGACCACTCGATCTATTTTCCAGCGAAACGATTTGGCTCGGCATTGAAGGAGGAGATCTTACAAGATGTTGTCGATGTCTCTGACGAGCAGACCCATTTCCTGTGTGTTGTGCACTTCCACGCCGAGGAAGGTCAGGCCGTTGAGGATTCCTTTGAGGGTGTCGTTCAATACCTGCAGAAGCAGTACGGCCGCAATACCAAACAAGTATTTATTGCTGTCGTAGTTAGGCAAGCATCATACGGCTCAGGACAAAGAAGGTTATGTTTTTGCCAGTGAGAGGGGTACACTAAGCAGTGCTTGTAATGCCATGCGCTTTCGATGTTGGGGTGAACCATAGGTGGGAGACGTACACTAGATTCAGGATTTCTTGGAATCTATCAACACGTAGTTCGAAGACGATGTTGAGTATAGTATTCGCGAGTGGGGAGCTTCGCCAAATAGTAAACGGCCGAGACTACCGAAAACACCTGCTTGCTTGCCTGCAGCTGCTTGCCTGCAGCTGCTTGCCTGCAGCTGCTTGCCTGCAGCTGCTTGCCTGCAGCTGCTTGCCTGCTGCTTGTCTGTTTGTCTGCTGCTCGTCTGCTTGCCGCGCGCGTTGTCCGTTGAGACGCGCTAGACTGAGTTGCATCCCAGTCTAAAATGACAACAGGAATACCACAGAAACCTAACAAGAATTCCTGTCGTACGACAAAAAACTTTCTTGTGACAACAGAAGCCCCGTTCTTACGGTACGCATTTATGTAGTAACGACAAAGTCAATTTTCTAAACGACAAACATTCCTGTAATCACAACAGAACTACCTGTCGCTACGACAGCCGTCATGCTTTTTATGACATAGCCAGCTGCGAGAATCGCGACGCAAGAATACGACAAGACGACAGTACGACACGCCAAAACAAGACAAACTACAGTAATTTTTTCTTGTCGTCATTTTCGACTGGGATGCAATAGGTATCACATTAATGTATTGCTAGTGGGGCAGTGCCGCAGACAAGTTATGGCCTACGGCTTGATTATGTTGTTTCATCTGACAACAGCGGTCTGGTGAACAACTCACCAAGCTCGCAGCACGTCACAGATTTTTACGGGAGCGCGTGCACTCTTGATTCCTCGCCGGCTGCCCTTCGCGTTACTGGGAGCACGTCAGCAAATCTATTCGATAATATCCTACTGCGCAGTCTCCTTGCGTTGACTGGAAACTCTGAACCTTCTTGTTGTATTACGATGCCGCCTAAAAGAAGCCTGAGCTGCACGGCTAGACCTATCCTATCAACGGCATTCACGAGTTCACCTCCAGGCTCCACTCTGTACCTGGCCGAGAAACAGGACACCGGTAACGGCTTTTATGCAGTGCGCGTAGCGTAGGACTCCCGTTTGCCTGCTCAAGGTATAGCACTCCCTCCAAAATTACGGCATTGCAGACGGCCAGTATAGACAGGGAGCGCTCTTCGACCCATTTTTGCCCTAAAATTTTTCAGCCGCTGCGACTTCTCTAACGTTTTCTTTCAAAATTGTTGATCTCAGCCGTTTTTTTTTTTCCTGGCTTTAACTTGATTTCATGAACCATTTCCGACCGAAAACACACTTCTCAATAGGCCTGACAGAGTTCTCGTATGGTTAGGTTACTCTTTACTGCAAAATTTGAGCGTAGCCGATGAGGCGCTTGATATTGAGCCATACAATTTTGTATCGTGGTGAAAAAAAAATTGCCTGCTGCGTGGCCGGGGCTGGCACTGTGTTGTGTCGCACCTACCAAAGCGAACAGAGCGTGGCGCGACTGCCTCGCTAACCGTGTGATCGCGAACGGGAGCCTGTTGGTAGTGCGTGCGCGCGCCTCACGGCAGTCGCCGCAGACAGACTGTGGCGAACGGTTAACGGGGAGCTGCTTGATGGTTATTTGTTAGCCGCCGCGGGCGCATATCTGCCGTGCGCTGAATTTTTCGATGCAGCACACTCTCTACTCGTAAACCCGTAAGCCTATAGCTACGGCCTCGGTAACGCTGCCGGATCGGTAATAGCATGCATGAGCATGAGGCGTGTACGAGTAACCATACCCGCCGCGTCACTTTCTCACAATTTTCGCCTCCGCTTAATTTCCTCCGCCTCATTGCTTCATTCCTCACTGCACCCTGTGTATGCTGCCATACACCATCGCCTGTGCCAACAGATCGTTCGCTCCGTTACGCCAACGACGACCGTGACGCGGCGGCCACAAGCAGGATCACTCTTAAAGGGGCCATGTAGACAAAACACAAGTTTGGTTCATTCGAAACACTTCCTCGTTGAATCATACTGACACCCCTTTTAACGTAAACTTTGCTCAAATAAGCTATACAATTATTAAAAAAGGGAATGGCTATGCGACCCTCAAAAGTTTGTCAGAGTGAGCACGTACATGTGTTTCGAACCTACGTCGGTTTATATTCTCTTAAAAGGCCGCTCTTTCCCGCCGATATTGAGCTTGGTCGTATGGAGGTCGTACGCACATACACAGACAGTAGTAGTATTCCATTCCGTTATTCCGATCGGTTCTAAACATTTCTAACCGTAAGAAAAAAGCAGCCGAAGGGTTGTACTGGTCGTCACGGTGACTTCTTTACTGCTAAGCAGTATACCTCCAACCAGCCAAGGAAATTTTCGTGTCCGCGTCAGCAGAAAACTCCCAGGATACTACTGGCTACACAAACATAAGTTCCAGGCTTCTACTGGCTATTGGATACACCCTGGCTACACATGTTGGCCGCGTGTATTTTGCTTCTCTACAAATGTCGTCGAACGGTGAGTCTTCTCCTGCGCGCACCTGGTAACATCCCTTCCTCTCACCCCCTCACGCTGTTCTCGTTCCCTCCTCCTCTTTACGCAATGGGTCGAAACGAAGTTTGCTCAATTCGATTCAATTTTCCCGCATTCCCACATGTCGAAGACCGTCTATAGATTCTTTTTTTTCAATTGTTCTTGGAATAGCTTGGGGATTCATTTTTAAATGTTTAGTTTTATCTTGCCAGTATTCTCTGAACTCTCTGCGTATACTTATTTTGAAAAAAAAAAAAAATGCTATACTGTCAGTTACGTGCTGACGTTTTCCGACCTACATGTTTATTTTTTTCTCTTGGTGAGCAATGTTGATACGTACGATGCGCGCCGCCAGTTTCAGTAACTTTGAACGATGTTGCCTACATTTACTTGTTGTTCAAGCATCCTTTCAACACTTCGCTTGACGACTGAATAGAGTGACAGACACGCAAACAGAACAAAATGATTGCGCTTAGGTTTTTCAAAACAAAACTGCAGATTTTTTTGTTTTGTTTTCATCGGAGCTTGCTGACCTGGAAAAAGGGCTTTAGATGAGAGAGCTGATCTGATTTGGCGGCGTAATCAAACAGGCCCATGCAAGTGATGCCAATGTCAACCAGATCCTTCTTTAGTGGCGCCTTCATGTCTTGGACCCTCTTCACTGTGCCATCCGATTCGTTCAAAAACAGCGCCGAAAAGCTTACTCCCGGAACGAAGCCTGGCATAGTCTTTATTGCCTGCAGATGTGGAAAAAAAAGAGGAGATAAAGAGATGTGGACACTTACAAAGCCTCTATTGATTAATTACGGTGTTTAACGCGCGTACGCTAGACAGGCGTTTAGGCGCGCAGTATTGGAGGGCTCCGAATTAATTTTGACCAGCCGGGGATTCTTAACGTGCGCTGAAATCTAGCTCAAACACACGGGCGTTTTCGCTTTTCGCCTGCATGAGAAAAGCAGCCGTCATTGCCTTAAATCGAACCCGCGTCCTTTGGCTCAGCAGCACAACGCCTTCGCCACTGAGCCACCGCGGTGAGAAATTGCCTCTGTATAAAACTAAATACGTCCTCCTTTATCATCAAATGGAGCCAACTTGTTCATAAGAAAAGTTGCGACCTTTTCCTGCAAAGGACCACAGAAGGGTCGTTAATACCATGCACACTACGGCTGCTTGACGCTCAGTTAGGATCTGGAATATTGGGGCACATGCTTATTCCTGAAACAGACGTTCTGCGTGAATTCCTGGTGAATACACTGTTCCATGTAACAGTTGTTGCGATGTGTACCAAATGGGATTTTTGTGGCCCATAGGGCTCATGTAAACCCACGGAGCACATCGGGCGAAGCTTTTCAGACGGACGTGCGGATGAACGGAGAGGAAGTTTATGGGGGGAGTTGGCCAAAATACACATATCCGTGAAAAATTCAATCCTGTTCCACGCTGGTGCAGTTAGATGAAACAGCGGTGGGGCGTTCATTGGCGAGCGAGCGCTGACGTTACTGCCATTCTGCGTCCGCTGTTTCCATACGGGCGAACGTTCACCGGCGAGCGCGCTGGGACCTTCAAACCATTAATCATTTATTGCGGAAAAGCCCGTATGATAGCCCCGCTATTTCTTACGTTATCCCTTTAGTCCACTCTCCTCCTCCCCACTCCCTGGCGTAAGAGTGGAGGGGCACCCGAACGCGACTGGGTGACTGGGCATTGTTGCGACTGGCCATCCGAGCGCAATAACCGGCGCTGCGACGTTGCCTTGCTCCGTCCGCTATCGACGCGGCGCAGAGCAGACCGACGAAGTTATCGAGCCGACGGCGATTTGAAGCTGAATTTATACACAGTATGTACAAGGGCAAGAAAAGCGTTACATGGCTCGCACAAAGGCGACAACACGTCTCCACTCGGTGCCTCCGAAAAGAGCCGCCCTCGCTGATAATGCTTCCGGGCTGTTTTATACCCCCGGTGGTCCGTTGCAGCAGCGAGAAGTTAGAATCGCTCCAATCAGGACTCTCGCTGGCCGAAATTTGAATTCGACGAATGAAGGCGAAGCGATTGCGTCAGCCAAAGCCGCCGCGACGGGAAAGGGAAGGCGACGCAGTGACGCCGTCTCCAGGCGTGTTGCTGCGTGTCTACCGCGGGCCGTTCGTCCGAGGCATGCTTCGGCCCAACCGTTGCGAAGGGTGAAGGAGAGGCGACTCTGTGGCGTTTCAAGTTGGGGCACGTCTGCCGCGGGCGGGCGGTTTGGGCTGGGCGCTCGTGCGAAACAGCATGTACGCATTCGTTCCGGTGCCCGTCTCCCAGCGCCCGCGCATTTGTTCCAATGAGAGGTGTGGCACGCCTCGCCTTGCCCACACGCGCATGCGCAGTCGAGTGCCGATACCCGCTGACGGTAAGCATAACGTACGGATGCCGTTTTGCTAAAGCTCTTCAATGGCGGGATGGA
Source organism: Haemaphysalis longicornis (assembly GCF_048455015.1). Classification (NCBI taxonomy): domain Eukaryota; kingdom Metazoa; phylum Arthropoda; class Arachnida; order Ixodida; family Ixodidae; genus Haemaphysalis; species Haemaphysalis longicornis. The sequence goes on along the minus strand of NW_027526204.1, from coordinate 104,614,495 downwards.
ATACTGCCCGTCTCTTCTCAGTTTTGAAATATGCGAAAAAGAGGCTTCCCGCTACATTCGTTCATTAGTGAAAAATTGCTGGCTTCCACCCTCCAGGATAAAAAGCAGGCTTGAATTGCATTGAATTGAATTTTTATTTCTTACAACTTGTACAGGTGATGTACAACAGCTTTTGTGAGGGCAAAGTGGGAAAAAAGCTGCTTTAGGCAGCTTGACACGGCCCCACACCCCACAAATCAACACAAAAGCAACAGACGAAAAATATGAACAGTTATATTTTGCTGCATGTATCAACTAACACAAAACCAATAGATTAACTACACTATACACTACTGCAAATAATTAACGTTGCAAATATCAATTCAAATAATGTGGCTTCCAAAACTAAAGCGTTAAACACAGTATACACCACACAGAAAAACAAAAACACAAGAAACGTAACACATGGCAACACTTATTTATACATACTTCTCAAGGATTTTCCAGACAAACATGTTATGCTGTCTTTTGTAAAGTTAGAAGTGGTAACCGTGTGAGGAAGACTGTACCGATGCATTTCTACCGAAAAGTATGTACGCCGCCCTTTTCAAGCATTCAGTTGCTGACATGCTGTTCTCCTCCAGAATCGTGTTGTACGGCTTTTGTACTTCACTTTCGTTAGTTCGAACTTTCATTAATTCGAATGTCCCCTTGCAGCTCGAATCAACGAGCTTTTACTGTAATAAAGAAATGTACATTTTTTGCGACATCAACTGCCTTGGGTACCAGTTCAGATGAGCAGTTACAAGACTCCTCTGAATGGTCGTTCACAGTAAGGAATGACGTGTCGGTATTTGAATGATCACCCATCAACTATGTGTCAGATGTATGAGAACCTAGGGGCCGCAGTGTTCCTTGTACAAAACGACCTGCAGTTCATCCATTATTTCAGTCATGGTCTTTTCGCAGGTACAAAGCGAGTAAATTTTAGCCCTGTTTTAGGACGTCGCGACAGTGTAACGCTGTCCCTCGGTATCTGCGCGTTAGAACATTCAAACATTTCAGTGAAATTGCACCTCCTGAACAAACTTCCAACACAAGCATGCTCCAGGTTAGCACTAAAGCAAACAGGTGTGTGTGTGTGTGTGTGTGTGTGTGTGTGTGCGCGTCGAGTTTCACAGTCGGGGTATTAGCAAACACTGGGCCAGGTTCCCCTTCTGCTAAGCCTACTTCGGCCTCCACGTAGGAAACGACTCACCCTGGTGAAGGCGGTCCAAGAATGGATTCCGCCGGGATGGTAGAACTGGTCCTTTGACTCGGATGCTTCGAGGCCCGGGTAGATTATGTGGCTGCAGTAGAAGGCCCACGTTTGGTGCATGAACCACAGCTGGCCGCCCAGCACGCAGAACAGGTTCACGGGCCGAGGGAGGCTCGGCCTCATCGTAGTTTTCTTTGACGCCGTAGTAGAAGCTACGGCGCCGGTCATCACTGAAAAATCCCGCGTATAGATACGTGTTATGGCTGAAGGGGCCAGCCGGCGCTAGTTTTTCTTCCGCCACACACACACACACACACACAAAATATTAAAAAAAAAAACGGCGTAACATTATTGCTCGGCTGCGGTAAAAGTATCTTTTGTATTGTTTTACAGATTTGTTGAATACAGTTGCCTCATGAAAAAAATACCTCCAGCGCCACCGCCGGCCGCGTCGGGAACCGCAATTAGGCAACGTCAAAAATTGTAAAAGGGAGTTAGGTGAGAGGTGCACGTCATAGAAGGCGTTGGGGTGTGCAACTACCGATTCGAATGAATACCCCAATGATGCAATGTTACGTGTGCTACTTAAGAGGGGTCAGTGTTGTACACGTCTCTAAAAGAAAAACGAAAGCTCGTTCCTTCCAAATTTTGAAGCGAGTTCCCGTTATAAGTTCCTTTCATGCGAAAAGTACGCGTTCCAATTACAGTTCGAACATTGAAACGTGTCGTTACATTACGTCACATTTGATTTTTAATTAAAATATAGCGTCGGATAATCCTGAAGCGAATTAAAGGGAGTAATTTAAACTTCCCATCGAACTACGCGCATTATACGAGGATGAACAAAGCCAGCAGCAGATTATATGGAGATAAAGAGAATCCAAAGAAGCGCTCCTAAACAAAATATTTCAGGGAGCACCGAATATATTCCAGACATGTCTAACTGCAACTTGGGTGCTCGTCTATTACAAGTGCAACACATGTATGGCACTTTCCACTTCGGTCTTCAAATGCAAGTCAAACTACTGTGCTTCAGAGGTACAAATAGAAAGCTACTCAGAGGCACCAGATAATTAGTTACTTTCAAGAAACCGCACCAAAAAGAACAATACATAGGCTTTTTATAAATTCTGATTCAATATTCCAGTATGAGTAGGAAAGCATGTCCAGAATACATATTCGCCGCTTAGTAGAGTCCCTTGTGTGGACTCAGCAAGAGTTGCGAATCGATGTTGGAGTCGGACATGTAGACGAACCCATTTTGATTGATTGTAGGGTTTAACGCGCCGACGCAACGCAGGCGATGAGGCGCGCCGTAGTGGAGGGCTCCGGATTAATTTTGACCACCTGGGGATCTTTGTCGTGCGCCGAAATCTCGTACACACGGGCGTTTTTGCTTTTTCGCCTCCATCAGAAAAGCGGCCGCCGCGGCCGGGAATCGAACCCGTGACCTCGTGCTCAGCAGCGCAACGCCTTAGCCACTGAGCCACCGCGGCGGGTTAGACGAACCTATTTTACCGTGAACTCTCAGTTGCAGTGTTGAGGAGTCCTTCCGCGAAACCGCTTGAGATTACTGCCGTGTTGTACTTGAGGAAAAGTTGGTTCAGACCCTCTTCATTTGGCACAGCGGGCAGTCGCAGCGTGAAAGCTCATTGTTTTGTGTATATTTTGTTTGACGGCCGTTAAAACTCTTTGTGGCACCGTGCGCGTAACTTTGACCGTTGTTGTTGTTGGCTCCTTGAAATCTCGCACGTGCGTTCAAGATCAGATCGGAGCCAGTGCGTCAAGATTAGAGCTTCAGAGTGCTACTATCCGGGATCGAGAATTCATGTTCGTCTTTTTGTCGCAGCCTTGTCTGCTGTTACTTTATGCTCTTCACTTAGCCATTAAAGGGGTACTGACTCCGATATTTGGGGCTGATATTATTGTGCAGTTCGTTTCCTTTACCCACCAGGATACCCTGCATAATAAAGTATGAACAGCATGCGTCGCGTGGAACATATCCTAAATTGATTGCAAATGTAGGGCCGACGAGACTGCTGTACTGGAGGCTTCCACCGAAATCGACATCTTGTGACATCAGGGTGTGGTAGAGCAAACGAGGTGACGTAGCAGCGTGCTCCCCTACTACGTGAGGTCCACCCGGCACCCGGCTAATGGCAAGGCGCATCCGTCTGGCGCGGAGATGGAGCGTCACAGGTTTTCGCATACCCACGTGATAGCGCCGGCCCTGTTCAGCGGAAACCGTGACGTCCTAGCGTACTTTTGGCCGCCCGCGAACTCCGGGCTTTTAGATGCAACGCATCTCATGCTCGCCCCTCCGTCCTTCCTGCGTCTGTCCGGCGGTGTCCGCACAGCTGCGCCTCTCCTGCTCTCCTCTCTCCGATAGCGAACACTCTCTCCCAAACAGCTGCGGGTTGGCGCAGCGCGCTCTCACTCCGTTGCTAGGCGCCGGTGGGCGGCGCTGCGCGCGCTGCGCACGCTGCGCATGTGCAGTACTCTCTCTCTCTCCGCGCTCTCCTCTCCTTCGGGCGCTGTGAAAATAAAGCGTCATGCCGCGCTCCGACGGTCTCAGTCGCGGTCGTCCGCGTTACGCTTGCACTCTCTCGCAGTACTCGACGATTGCTTGATGCAATCGTCGAACCACTAACTGTGCACTTTACGGACCACAAGGAACTCATTCTCGTCTGCAGTAAAGACCGTACCTGAGCATACGTGTACTGCATGTGCATTGCATGGTGAAAATGGAAAATTACGCCCAGCTCCCCTTCGCGTGAGAATCCCTGCTATAAGCGTAACTCCAACATGTTTCCCGACCAGACGGGTTTCCGTCAAACCCTCGACTTGATAAGCGTAATCAATACGATGGAAAACGCCAATGGAACCCCCCATGAGATGCGTTGCATCACACCAGGGTTCCCGCGAGGGGAGGTGGGCGTAAGTTTTGAAACGGCGGCTGTTGATGGCGGTTTTCGCTGCGTTATAGTTCCTCATCTATCGTCCGCTGATGCATTTGAACTACTGTTTCATGATAGTTAGCCCCGTAGGCATCGATCGAAGCAATAAAAACATGACGTAAAAATTTGGTGTCAGTGCTCCTGTAAGTTGGGCCTCTGGCGTCTCGTCGTCGGAAGGGAGCGACTCACACGGCAGCAGCCACCAGCCACGCTACCACGACTCGGCTACCCACCGCTACCCGGACGCAGCACTCGTCGGAGCGGGTCCGTGCAGTATCCTAGAGCCGTCGCAATACGAACGGAAGGAGGTGCAATAACTCCCGCTAAAATTCTAAAACCAATCGTCGCAGCAAACGTGGCATACATCACGAAACCGCAGGTCCTCTCGGTTCGGGAGACAGTTTACGGCGGCTGGTTTGAGCGCCATGGCTGTGCCGAGGGGCGATCGAACGTCAGAGGTCAGATTCAGCTAGCAGCTCTCCGGGATGGTTGCTGTTGCACATCAGATCCAGCTGTCGCTTCGCTTTGGGCGGCAGCGGCAATATTTCAAGAATCCGAGGCTGTGAACAAGATGCCTGGTTTTTCCACGCGGTGAGCGCAACGCTGGCAACCCAGGTGTCTATTGACAGACACCGGAGCAGACTCGTAGAGCACCTTCGGCTGCCTGAAGTGAACACGCGTGCGATGAATGCGGGGTGGTCCACCTGTGCGAGGTGCTCTTCCGAGCTGGCGTCTTCTACGAGTGGGGATGGCGCATCCACACCTGCTCCTGCTGGGCTTCCGCCTTCCACTCTCAAAGGCCAACCTTAAGCGCCCTCCTAGTTTTTGTGTTCATGGTTGTACAAATGAAGAGGTCGCGGCTGTAGACAAAGCAAAATGTCGCCGAAGCGTCTCATTGGTGTCTGCAGCCGCCGTAGCGACAAGGCCATACGCACCCGGTCCACCTGCTCGATAGGCTGCGGCCCCCTGCGTGGTTATCCGTCAGCCTTTGATCTTCGTGGAAGAACGCTCCGCGGAAGATCGGGGAAATCGGGCAGCTTATACGAAAAGAAATCCAGTCGCTTCCTATGGCTTTTTTCGCTAGATTTGGGGCACGTGAGCCTTGTCATCAAAAACATCCAAATACTAGCGATGGAACGTTTACAGAAGGAACGCCATTCCCTCGGCCGTTACTTCGTAAACCTAAAGAGTTACCGGTACAGTTCCACTGTCATTTAACAGAACGGTGGCGTTCCTTCATTCCTCCTTAACGAAACAAGTTCCAGGAACGTCGTTCCTTGTAACGCTGTTCCGTACAACACAGAGTGGGGTACACCCTCCTCCCTGTAAGAGAAATAGAAGAATTTCCAAAAAGATGCCCGCAGTAATTGTGAGTTTCTCATCGGTCAAATCAGATTCCTCCGCTAGAAAATCCTGTTAACTTCTGAGAGAGGTGTAGTGGCGAGGGACACTGAGTCCCCTGTTCTAATATGGAGCTGTATACGTTAACTGCAGAGAGCTGACAATGACTACTAACAGGAAGGGAATGCTGTGAATGCTCAGAATATTCTTTTATAAAATGGGCTTTTCCCAGTATTTGGGTTTTCGACAAGCATTGCGCTTCCGCTTTGCTTCCGCGGCCCGATCTTCGTCGGTGGTTCCCTTCCGCCGCATTCGTGCCCGTTGCCACCGAGATTTTTTTCTTTGCGAGCAGGCTTCTCTGTGCTATCTACAATGCAGGAAAGCAAGTTCACAAAGACCGACCTACGCGGAGTGTTTTAAAGGCACGTTCACTTCAAAGCCCGAATGCGATGCTGGGAAGGCACGTGAAGCGCCGGAGGAGAACAGGCGGTCAAAGGGAGGGGGTGTGGCTAGTGGAATAGAGGGGATAGCTGCTTTTCTCGGCCTATGCACGCGAAAAAACATGGTGAGCCTGCGTGTAACAGCTCTGATGTAAAATAGTCGCCACCATCAATTAAATATGGCGGGAAAAGCGCAGTTAATCTTAATCCTGTAAACTTTACCGCAAACACTTAGAAAATAGCACGAAAAGCTCAGATGGTGTTTTATGGTGCTAAATTTGTGAGCTTGTGAAATTTTAGGGGCACCTGGCAGCGGGTGGCCCTAAATAAACAAAATGGCGACGCACGCGATGGCTTCAGCGGCTGAGCTTTTTCAACTCTCTCCCCGTTTTCTCAAGACTTGCGGAGCTAAAAAATATCGAATCAATGAATATCACACAAATATATGCGTATGTGGAAATATTCAGCGGTACTTGATGCACCTGACCTCTGTGACGCTATGTACGCAATTCTCTACATGACTGTAAAAAAAAAGTAAGATTGTGTTGGGGGCAGTAACCTGCCAATTAATCTTATTCGGTGAGATACACAGCATAGAAACAAGAAAAAAACATTTTGTAGGGCGGAATAGCGAGCGGCGTCTGAAAGAGTTAAAAAAACACCGTCACCCGCTACAGCATGACTTTACCTGTAGGGGAGGCCACCGTCGTTTCATTTCCTTTTCCAACAGCGGCCGATTGTCCTGCGGAGATCAGGAAGCGACAAAGAGCGCTGTTAGCACAGCTAGGACGATGAAACGTTCGGACAACATACTAGCGCACTTACGTTTAACCTTTTTTGCATTTCCGACGATGAGTGCTCGCTGTCACTTTGTGTACACATTAAAATTTTAAACGCTCAGTGCCGTTCGCAGAAGTTGTCTCCAAAACAAATGACTTTATTGTTCACAAACAGCTCTCCCCCCCCCCCCCCCCCAACGCATTTCTTATGGCTCCTCTGCAAGGCCAGTTGAAGAAACAAAGCGCACACAAGCCGGGAACCGAAAAAAAAAAAACATAAAAATTTTGGGTGGCATGATGACGAGAAGGAGGGGGAGGAACAAACTTTTTGTATCGTAATTCTGGAGTCATGGCTAGGACTTCTTCTAGGACTTCTTCTAGGACTGACTTCTTGTCAGTCCAGAAGTCCCTCGGCGGTGGCTGCCTGGCGGGCCCTTTCAACCAGCCGAAGCTGATCGTCGGGGTACGGGGGAAAGGCCGCCAGGGGGCCACGCTGAGCGCCCGCTCTCCCGTCGGCTCCGCAGATTAATCGTTTTAATTGGAGAAAGCGTTGATTGTCGTCTCCACAGCTTGCTGTGGTTTCACCGGAAGACAGCTGGACCCCTTGGGTATCATCCTTCTGGGCATCCTTCCAACTTTGTCTTCGCTACAAGCCACCGAAAGACTGGACCACGCCGCTCGCAAAGCTAGGCCTAACCAGGCCTACCGCCACAGCCTTGTTCCACGTTTGCTCGCCACGCTGGCAGCTGCGCATCGCCGCCCTTCGCTTGCCCCTACGCCATGGAAAACGAAGTCATGGGTGAGCCCATCACTCCGGCTGAACTAGCCACGCCGGGTTGGGCGCACATTCGAACCCAGGATTACTGCCCAAGCGCCTCCGCGGAGAGCAGCGCCTTCTGTCGGCGTGTGGCGGCGCGACGCTCCGTAACTGAAGGGAGCGAAAAATGAAAAATCAATAGCTCCTCACCCAAACCAGTGAGCTAATTGCTCTCCCGGTTGTATGCAGAACAGCTTTCGCTCTCCATTACTGTATATTTTCAATCATGTAACTCGAACGATGCGTGTTACCTGGGCATATAGCTTTTTGTCAATGGCGTCTATGGGCAGTCTCTGAAAAATGGACCACTTGGCTCTCCTAAATCGAGCACTGTGTCGCTGCAAGATCAGATATCCAATTGCTCTCCCGGATTTGAGTACTACAGTATGTTGACTTCAAGACGCCATAAAATTCCACGTGATTGGTTCACAGAAAAATGTTACTGGGCACTTTTTGTCTGGAGTCTGATGCCAGGTTAGAGAGTGGGAACGTGTGGTGCCCTCTCTCGTAGTGGCCGGCATCCTCTACAGCCCCCATAACCTCCGCGGTCGGCTGCCGGCGGCCCGCCGCCGGCAGCCGCCTCGCTCGGCTCCGGTCTTTTCGGTGCAGGACCCGCCGCCGGCAGCCGCCCCGCTCGGCTCCGGTCTTTTCGGTGCAGGACGTTTCGGTACAGTGCGTTTCGGTACGCTCTTTCCGGCGCGCAGACCTTTCGGGACACGGGCGTTTCGGGACACGGACTTTTCGGGACACGGGTGTTTCGGTACAAAGGCGAATTCCGGCATGCGCTGTAGGCTGCGCGCGTTGTTTACGTGGTGGTTGCGAGCACGCAATTCGTACCTAATTATTACAGATGTTCTTGTTCGCAGTTCTGCGTTATTTTAGGCCAGCAGTTGGTTGTACGGCCTTGCCAAAAAAAACTTCCGTTTATTTGTTGAATATTAGCTGGGATATTTGTAGCATTTATAAAACCTAATTGTTCATTATTCTTTTTGTAGCGACTTATTAAGTATTTTATATAACAAATCAGTGACAGTATCACCGTATTTTCTCGGTCGTGTTTTGACGACTTATTATCGCTTTTTTTTCAAAAATCAGTGAGAGTAACTATTTTATTTTCACACTTTGCGGATCCCCTACGACAAAGGCTGCGGAAATGAGGGCCACTGCGCGGGAAAAGGAACCTGTGCCTTTTTAGACCGCTAAATGATGTAGGGCAATTTCTCGGCATTCCGCATTTGTATGCGTTGTTTTTTTTTTATATAACGCAAGTGCTTAACAAGGCGTTTTTAGAAATGCATTACGGAAGGTACCTATTATATTCGTCATACCTGTCACCCTCTCCATCTATGCTCTTTCCCCCTTGCCCACCCCCACACAAAGTAGCAGGTCAGAGACTATACGATCAGGCCGACCTCTCTGTGTTTTCTTTCCATGCAATAAATTACTCTCTCTCTCTCTATTTTTATCGCCGCACGCTTCCGTCCCGGCTTCGTTGTTAGCAGGGGCTGCGGCGGGTTTGCATCGTTTGTTTTATCATAAGTTGGAAATGCTTTGTAATAATGTTTTCTGCAGCATACGTACAGATAATTAACTTCTCAAGGACTACTCATTTGGAATTTTTCTAAGGAACAATGCAAATATCTGTTATGTATTGGTGTTTTATTTCAAATATGCTTAATGTTTTGTTTCGGCTCAACAATAATCACAAGTATTGACATTGCCAGCGGACTTAATTGTTTAGAACTCTCCTCTGCATTAACTTTGGCCGGGCGGCTGAATCGAAGAACAGAAAGACAGGCTGACAAACAGACCAAGAGAGAGACCAAACTTTCCGCGTTTAATGAGCCCCTCAACCGTCACGAAAAAAATAAAAAGGAAAGAAACCAATGTGCCTTTTAATTAAAGCACGTGTGCATTCGCCTTTCCTGATATTCTCTATCACTCCGTCGTCGTTGCATTCGGTGTATTGAAGGACTCTGGTTCTACTCAAAAATAATCAGCGATCGCACTTACAGTGGCGTTGCTAAGGGGATTGACCAGGGAGGGGGGGGGTTGTTGCTGGAGAACCAGCCTCCTATGTCGGGGGTGCCATTTGTGCTTTTCCACTGTGCAAAGTGGGCGCCGAAAGCTTATAGACAACTGTTGCAGCTCTCGCCACACCAGCCGATTAAAAGTTCCTTCCTATTATAATGGGAGCAGGCGAGGAGACGTCTGCATCCAACAATGTCGAAAGTGTTATTATACCCGGCTTGAAGCCGTTGGAGGCCAACGGGGCGAAAAAGGAGCGATTCCTGGAAAGGGGCGCCATCGGTATGACTAAGGCCCTTAGGTATGACGGCGACGCGCGGAAGGGTGCAGGGAGCAAGCCTGTTCCTTGAGATGGGCGACACTGGGGCGAATGAGACTGGTCATTGTGTCCTCGGGGGCTTCTTCGGTGGCTCTTTGTTGTGCAGTAAAGAGATTATGTCAGCTCATGGTGCATGTATTCGCCGCGAGCTCGACATGTAGGTGGCGACAGCGTCGCGCTGCTAGTGTGGATGCTCCGCTGAGCGGCCCGTAAGAATGCACACTGTGGGCGCGCTTCGTGCCTTTTTCCCGCCGTATGTGCGCACGAAAGGTGCAAACAAGAGTGGTATGCTGTAGTTCGGTTCCTAAACGTTCAATGTATAGCATGGAAGCGGCAGTCAGTTTTCATTACTACGCCAAAAAAAGCGACGACTCATCGGGAATCTCAGAATGGCCGTAATTGTGACAATGAACTTGTACGCTGTGGCTCGTAGCAAGCTCGATCTTTCCAGACTACGGATTTGAGCCTTCAATAAGAGCATAAATAGAAACAAATCAGGAAGTATCGATCTCTTAAATTCAGTTTACAACGGCAATCTCAATCGCTTTCGATGGTAGCATGACGCATTCTTGCATTTGTGGGATGCCCTGAAATGGTAACACTACTTAACTGCCCTGAAATTCTTTCTAAGAGCTTACGATATTTTTTGTGTGTTCAAAAGGCAACACAAAATTACTGAAGTTTGATCAGCGCAGAAATATAAATGTAACCGCTCTAACGGGTCTTTTAAATGACATTTTAGCGCCTCTGAAGGAAGGTTTGATGAATAACGGTTTCGGATCACTTATTTACGGCTTTCGTCGCAAGTGAACTTGCGAATTGAATTATCGACGCACGCAGTACAATCAACATCTCATGTTTAGCTAGGTTTTCGCAGAGTGACAAGCAGGTTTACAGTGTGCAAACCAAGCTTCTGGGACCTCACAGTGAGCACAAATTTTCTGTTACGGCGGCTCTGTTGACCATTTGCGTTCCTTTTAAAATCTAACAGGTGCCTGCAACAGCGAGATGTGTTTGCATTCTTCCGTATAAGGTCGCTTACGAACCCTAAAGATGGCAATAAATGAAGTTGCGCTGTTGCAGATGTAGTAAAACATTTCCTTTTTATTTCTCGTTGCGAATCAGCGCAACGGGTTCCCGGTAACTACTTTGTTTTGTAAACTGAATATCGCCTTTGTCTTGGCGTTTAATTCTTGAGGATTGGTTAAAAAATGAAATTCTGGGCATTTAGTTTTTTTTCGAGAAGGGGGGGTCCTACCAACGTTGCAAGAGCAGCGAGAAGAGAACGCATGTACCGCGAAAAGCCAAACTATGGTTATCAATATTACTTACAATCAAAACTACACTAGGCGTCGTGTTCTGCAGCGGTGAAAGAGCAGTACCTATTTTTAAAACTGATTAATTCCCCTTTGGTCCGGGATTGTCCAGGTATTGTGGCTCGCCTTTTTCAAAATTGTATTGAAAGCAAGCATTGTGGAAAAAAAAATTAAAAAAAACAGCGAGTCATGGCACACACCCCTCACACATGTGGGCAACAACGTGCATTATATTACGCGTTTTCTCTTTCTTTAAACTTAGGTCCACCTTAAGAGGTTAAGACGTGACCATATTAGGCATTTGGTTATGCTGAGTGAGGCACGTTTCTGGACAAGGTGATTCATGTCGGATTTGAAAATGATATATATGAACATGACACACGAAATGCCACATGACAGACGCAAACTCACAACTGCTTAATTTTACCGAAGAATCCCCCTAAATACTCTTGGGCATCCATAGAAACGTATTTTAAATAATACGTAAAATTAGCAACTCGATACAGTTGAATAATTGTTTATTCCTCCTCCTCAGTATAAACAACGACTGTCCAAAAATAGTATTTATTTTAGAAAAGGTACGGGAAGGACACGATCACACAGGCTCTTGCGGGTGTAAAATACGTGTCCGGTAATGTATGGGCGATAGCGCACGGGTCGTGTGCAGTGTAAATGTTTTTGTTTGTTTCTTATTTCTATAAGAACACAGCGCAATTTTACAAGGGTGTGGAATTTGCCCGCGTGTGCACAGGTCTTGTCCCTTCTTACCCGTTTCGCGTACTAAACTTTTATCCTTTAAATAATCACCACGCCACCTTCAAAAATCACCCTTCGACGTTCCCGAAACGGCAGAACACTGCACTCAACAATAAGAAAAGTGCAATGTGTGGAAGCAATGTTTATAACACGTTTCACAATCAAGCGGTGACCAGGGCGAAGATGTTTCGTGGAATTAAACCAGCGCACTGACCCTCAACGGCCGCTGATTATTGCGTTTCTAGAGGAAATGCGCAAGCAGAGGTCACTATGTCATTGCTTACTGCCAAACGAGCTCACATATTGGTTGTTTTGTCGTGTGCAGCACGCGTCTTGCGCCGCACGCAACGTTAAAAAGCAGACGACGCGAGAGCGCCATCCACACTAGGAGCGGTTCGTCCCGCCGCCGCCAGGGGCCGACTGTGTTCGCGCTCGGGGCGAATAGCTATAGCACTGCCATGCACCCGGCCACAGAAACGACTTCGTCGGGACGGCCATCGTCGAGAACGAAAACTTGGTGGCACAACGTCACAATACCAATCGCTACCTTGGGACTCTCACTTTCGTGTACACGCATGGCCTGCGCTAGACAGAGAGGGGCTTTGTGAGATACCTAACGCGTTGAAAGGCTATCGGACGCGGCAGCAGGCTGACCCCAGTCACCCCTGAGAAAGAAAGCTGGTTGTGAAACGTCGGCTTCTCCATTTATTGTACCATTGTTTGCAGTGTAATTATAGCTTTTCATTTGTAGCCTCCCAACCAGACAGGTCGAAGCCAAAAGTTTACCTTCACTGCATGTTGTGTGGGTCCTACAGTAATGGGCCTACCCAATTTCCCATTGATTCCGCTGAATGACGATCATTTGCGACCCCACAAGCACGTGTGCATACGAACTTTTAGAGATATTCGAAGGCACGTCATCCCGCGGCTCACAAAACTTGCACAACATAGGCAGTTTTTTTTCTTTTTTCGTACCACCGGTGTTGGGAGTCTAAGCTACTTTCTAGTAGTCGACCAAGTGATAGTAAACAAAAACAAAAGAAAAGTGATTATGAGCGAGCTCTTTAATAACAAAGTTTTACTCGCAAATAATTGCAAATCGGCACGAACAAACTGGGTTCGAGAGTACAAGCTTTCGCGTTTCAAAGGCCTTGGAGATTTTTAAAGGTCGATAGTCGTGCTCTTTTGTCTCAAACGGCATTTCAATCAAATGGTTTTGAAAAACGTTGTGTGTCAGCTCAAAGGTGGCATTTTAGTCAAATGGGGATCCGGACATTTCGGCGCAGACATTTCGGTGGACGGACATTTCGGTGCACGGACATTTCGGGGGTCTAGGTCTTTTCGGTACAGGGCGTTTCGGTACGGTCTTTTCGGTACACGGACATTTCGGTGCACGGAAATTTCGGGGGTCCTGGTGTTTTCGGTACAGGGCGTTTCGGTACGGTCTTTTCGGTACACGGACGTTTCGGTACAGGACATTTTGGTACAGGGCGGTTCGGTACAGGTCGTTTCGGTACGAAAACGAATTCGAGCGAGCGTTTGAGGCAGCAAAATCCGCGCCCGTTGTTAACATGGGAGTTGCAAGCACGCAAATCGAACGTGTTTATTACAACTGTTGTTGCTCGTAATTTTACGTTATTTTAGGCCAGTAAAAAGATAAAAGAAAGGACACCAAACAGGCGCTGAAAGTTTATTGACGAAACCACCATGCATATATAATACATCCATGGAACGGAAACAAAAGCCCACATATATGACATACTTTTCATGATGTCATACCTTTCACTTTTTTTTGGAAGCTCGCAGATACTGCAGATGCTCGTTTTTGGCGATGACTTGTTTAAAGCGGTAGACACATGAACGACCGGCGGATGCGATTCGCATGCGACTGATCGTTACGAGTGATTGTTAGGACAGGTTTTGGCGGATCAGTCGCATGCGAATCGCATGCGCCGGTCGTACTTAGCGCCTGTCTTGCGTTTTTCTTTCTGTCCTTGTCGTCTGAGCTGTGGAATCATGACGACGACAATTGAGTGCTGTTGCGGCCGTTTTCTCGATTTCCCTGGGAAGGCCGATATGAGTGCTCTTGTATTAAAACACGAAGGTTCAGGGCCTTTTATTCTTACAATTTTCGCATGCAGGAAAGTCTGGCACATCCTGCACCCCAGACGGACAGAAGGGTTTGCGTGTTGAGTCCACACAGAAAAGCTACACTTTTAAAATGTTTTGAGCGGGTTTCCAAGTTATCCGATGTAAAAGGGTTGAGATTTGGGCGAGTTGGTAATAATGCATCTAAAAAAAAACTGCGCGGAAATTAACGGGGTTTTCTGCTGTCTTCGTGTGTTTTTGTCCAGGTTAATTTGCGCGCAGTTTTTTTTTTTATATTATCCGATGTGCCTGGAGTGGTAATATTACTGCGTAAGAATGTATGTCTCCAGCAACAATAAGTGTCGAATTGGTCACGCTGGAACATGTAAGTGTTATAGTAGATTAAATGTAGATTGATAGCTCCCAATTTTGTGAGGAATAATCGAAAAGAAAAATCACGAGACATTCCAGGTGAATGTGGATTACCAGCGAAGCTTGTCTTGGTACGTGACACGCAGGTGGCGCCAAATTTACCGGAAAGGTGTAAACTAATTTAATTTCTGTTGAAAGTTCACGATGGGCATCCTCAAGGAAGACATATACATTTATCCACGCACTTTTATTTTGACTCTAGCGAACGAGCAGACGGTGCATCATATTAGAGAGTTATAGCAGATCGGAAAAACGGTTCCGGTACGGTACACGGTAGCCGCTACGGGACCGTACCGGGAAGGCTCGTTTTTAGAGTTATAGCAGACCGTAACTACCGGCCATGCTACCGTGACTGGGAGCGACTTGTGTTGTACGTCGTTTGGCAATTTTTCGTGAGTCTGTGGCGCTTCCTGTGCTGAAATATTAGTTTTCAGTTCTCAAAAGCATTAGAAAAAAAACAAAAAAACATCCAACACCCCTACGGAGATTCGAACTGCGACTGCGTGAACATGGAGCGGCATTTTAACTCTACGCCATTTCAATAGATGGCGCCAGTAGGTCAAGCTCAGTACATACGGCTGGCTGTTTCTAGTTTTTCGTTGTATTTGAGAGTCCCTCGCACTGATACCGCCTGTTCCTCACTCGCCGATTTGTAGACGGGCCCCATGTTGCTGCTAATACTAGTTAAGTAGCCGTATCGCCTTTATTTAACCTAAAAGAAGCTATCGGACATGCGTCGTTCGACGACACAAGCCACGGCAGTTGGGCCGGGACCGTATTTCGCTTGCTGCTTGAGCTGTCAGAATCGCGTGGATTTCACTTGTTGCAACCTCATTTTTCTTAAACGATCTCATATTTACAATCCGTTCGACTAGGCGTGAGCCAATCGTACGTATCCTAAACTCTTCCAAAGCGGCCGCCAGCTTCCGAACGACGGACACGGTATGTCTCGGTACCGCGCGGCCAAGTCGCTCCGGTATACGGTAGGGTTCTGCGCATGCGCGGTGGCGTCCAGACGGTAGACGTTACCGTACCGGAACCGTTTTTCCGATCTGCTATAACTCTCTATTAACTAGTCTACTGATGGTGCGGATCGAGTGTTGAGACGCATAAGCTTGAGGTCAAGAACGGCGAGTGGCATTGGTGGTGACCGTGTACTGACAGTGCCTACACCGGGACATTTTTTTTCGAACGCCCCACGGTAAAGAACGCCTCACTCTTCAGATACGTAACTTTTTGTTTGCATACATGCAAAATACAAAAAATACTATATATTCAAATGAGCTTCGCCTAAAAAATGTATTTGTCATGAGGCGGCTCGCTGTCATTGTTTCGGAAGCCGGTTCCGAAAAGAGAGGGTGTGGGTAAAGCGGGGCTTAGGCGTTGCGCTGCTAAGCACAAGGACGCGGGTTCGATTCCCTGCTGCGGCGGCCGCTTTTCTGGTGGAGGCGAAAAGCAAGAACGACCATGTGTCCGGAATTTTGGCGCACTTTAAAGATCCCCAGGTGGAATCCACTGTGGTGCGCCTCATAAAACGTGAAGCGGGGATTTCCCCCTTTTGAACTAACGCTATTGCTCGTGACCCCCGCACTTCTTTATGTGTATCCAACATGAATGTTTACCAATTCACTCCAATTCGCGAATTGTATTCGGCCTTGTAACTGGAGTACACATATTCGGGGTGATTTAAATTCAGAATTTTTCTACAATACGTTTCGGAGTTCATATACAGTGAACACTCATGATAGCATTTTTTTACTCGAAAATATCGTTCCGCAGTTGTAGCTGTCCGAAATAAGTAATTATTATCGAATGCTTTTTTTTTTTTTCTGGTGGTATGAAATGTGCGATAAACAGGAAAATAGCGTAGTAGATAGACATAACCCGATATCTAGTAGTTGTCGTGAATTACTTCGCAGCGGACAACCTTTCCAAGCTCCGCCAAAATCCTAACGCAGAGGGCATCCGCTTTCAGAGTAGAGGGCAGCGCAATGAACGGGACGAAGCGAAGACGAGACAAGCACAAAGCGCTTGTGTGTGTCTCGTCTTCGCTTCGTCCCAACTTTTGCACCAACCGGCTCAAGCTTTAACTATTCTGAGGCATCCTCTTGCCATCCCACAATAGTCGCGGGGGAACTCTATTGAAGTGACTCCCCGCTCACAGACGAACAATTAACTTGAGGAGAAGGAGTTGACCGCGCCGTCGCACTTGACAGTCAAACCGGTCGAACGCCGCGACCGCCCCGAGAAGAATGAGGGAAAATAGCCCGTGTAGGCAAAATTCCATTCTGCTACGGCACGTGGTGGCAGCTTTGAGAACTAGGGGCGCTTGGGCAGGAATCCTGGACTCGCGCCGCAAGCAGAAAGCCATCCGCAACGTAGAATCTCCGCCGCAACAGGCAAGTGTCTCTGCACAGCATGCCCGCTCGACGCCGCGAGGCCAGAGAAGACCCACACCGCGAATCGCTCCGATTGAGCCGTTCCCCCCGAACGACGTTAAGATTGTCCTGCGCCCACGAGGCGGACTAGCCTTAGCCACGCTTCCGGTAGCGGCTCTCGCGGACATAATCCAAGCGCATGCTCAAGTAACTCCCAACTGTGAAGATCAGATCCGCATTCAGGCAAGATCCAATTTTATTGTGGTCAGCACTCCTTCCGAAGACCGAGCACTGAAATACGCAGCACTATCATCCATCCTAATCGGTGAGCAACGTTACGAGGTAGCAACTCATGTACCAGCGCCAGCAAACACGGCTCTGGGTATCATCTTTAATATCCCCGAAACGGACACTCCTGATCAAATAGAACAAAGTATCTACAACTACAATCCTCACCTTAAGATCCTGGATGTTCGCCGCCTCAACACCTCGAACATGGCGCAGATACTTTTCGACGGGCCACACGTGCCATACTGGATTCGGTACAGAGCGGCTACATACAGATGCAAGCCTCTACGCCGGAAGACCGAAGCCTGCGCCCTGTGCTGGCAGTCGGGCCACCGCCCGGATGTGTGCCCGAACAGGCAAACCGCACCCCGCTGTCCTCGATGTGGCATCACCGACGCCCCCGAAAATCATCCCTGCACTCCGCAGTGCATAGTATGCGGAGGAAGCCACCTCACGGGTTCAGCGGACTGCCCGCGACGCTACAGACCGAGGCCCAGACCGCTTTCCTATGCGCAAGTCGTGGGACAACAAAACCCTCCAACACTTGACTCCTTCCCACCGCTACAATCTAAGGACCACAAGAAGTCGTCATCCAAAACGGCCAGCAACGAGCGACACTCCAGCAACTCTCAACACCTGATGACCAAGACACCACCTGGAATAGAGCGGCAACAGGTGAGCGGCTCACGTGCGCCTCCCAGCTCACAGCTCCATCCCCCTCCTGTCATCCCCCCAATTGACAATCCCCTAGCTGATGTATTACGAGAATTACAAACCATCCGAACGGAAATCGCCGCCCTTAAGGAAGAAAATGCAGCTCTCAAACGAGAAAACTACATGCTCAAACATCACCCTCCCCCTAGAGAAAACCCCACGTCGCCTCCTCCTAAGCGCAAAGCCCTCTCGAATTCACCCTCAGAGGAACCGCAGAATGAACCCACCGAACGGTCGGCCTCGCAAACAGAAACACGCTTCGAAAAGCTTGAATGTACCCTCATAGAACAGGAAGCCGAATACACACAGTTCTATCAATCACTTCTTAGTGCCCAAGCGGCTATGCAAGCATCGATAGAGGCGATGAGGGCGGAACTGCACGGCTGTCTCAGTCAATTCGTTACTCCGTATAATGCGCCTCTACCCCAGGACTTTGACATCACGGATGAAGCTAACCCCTAAAGAAATCTGTATCTGGCAGTGGAATTGCCGAGGTTTTTTCCGAAAACGTTCTCTTCTGGAAATGTTAATAAGTACGGTTGCTAAACCCCCCTCCGTCATAGCAATACAAGAACCTGGTCTTCGAGTCAGATTAAGTGGATACCAATCATTCCAAGACCCCAACAACCCATACACCGCAACTCTTGTACATCGCAACATTTCGGCAACCCATA
Organism: Haemaphysalis longicornis; assembly: GCF_048455015.1. Taxonomy (NCBI): domain Eukaryota; kingdom Metazoa; phylum Arthropoda; class Arachnida; order Ixodida; family Ixodidae; genus Haemaphysalis; species Haemaphysalis longicornis. The sequence continues at coordinate 104,595,931 of NW_027526204.1, read as the reverse complement.
AACGCTTCGACAGCGTGCCCATACCGCACGACATGATTACCATGTATCCAAAATGTCCGTCTTCTCCTCGTCTGTATATACTTAACGTATACAGCGGCCCAAAAGAGCATAAACACACTTTCAGAACCCTGTTTTCCCTAGCCAAACAAGAAGCGAAGAATCATCCTCTCCTAATAGTCGGAGATTTTAATGCCCCACACACTGCATGGGGCTATTCTACAATCACCAAAAAAGGACGCTTACTGTGGGAGCATACACACTCGCACAGGCTCACTCTCGAAACACCACCGGACATACCAACAAGAATAGGAAATAGCGCACAGAGAGATACCACTCCGGATCTTGCATTCACTCACAACATAAAAAATGCCTGTTGGAACAATACGGATAACCATTTAGGCAGCGACCATTATATCATACAGCTTACCATCCCATCCAGCGTCACCCCTCAACCTGAACGCAAACAAAAATGTATAACGGATTGGCATGCCTTCAGGATAACCCGCAACCAATGCTATGAACAGTCCTCCGAACAACCAACCCTAGACACGTGGGTTGCGGACCTAATTAGTGATAAGAAAGCGCATGATCAGCTACTTGATCCAGAAATTCAGGCAGACATGGTAGACTCGCGCCTCCATAGCATGTGGGCAGCCCTACGTAGCCTACGAGAAAGGTGGAAAGCCACTAAACACAATAAACGACTAAGAAAGAAAATAGCTGAACTCTCACACAAGACAGAAAAATATGCGACTGAGCTAGCAACCCGTAGATGGGGAGAAATTTGCGATCAATTAAGGGGAACACTCAGTATGAAACGCACATGGTCCCTGCTTAGGCACCTACTGGACCCGTCTCAGTCCAAAACAGCACAAACTAATCGCATGACACAGTTAATACACAGCTACCCTGGTACACAACAACAGCTCCTTACAACTCTCAAAGAAAAATACATTCCCAGTGGTGAACAACGCCCCCTTCCTGACTATCGGGGAGTTCCTAATGAGCACCTAGATGCAGACATTACGGAGGCGGAAGTCAGGGCAGCACTTGTTAATCTCAAAACTGACTCAGCCCCGGGTAAAGATGGGGTAACCAACAAAATGTTACGTAATCTAGACGACAACTCTGTTACCACATTAACTTACTTCTTTAACCAACATTGGAATGCAGGTACCCTGCCTGAAACATGGACTCACGCAAATATCTCTTTAATTCCAAAGCCTGGCAAACCCTTGAGCATTGATCACCTTAGACCAATATCACTCACATCTTGCATAGGGAAACTTCTTGAGCATATCATACATTCTCGCCTCCTCAAACTCATAAATCAAAGGAACTCTCTCCCACCCACAATGTTTGGCTTTCGTGCTGGGCTCTCAACTAACGACATTCATCTTCAACTTCATCATGACATCCTAGCCACACCACCGCGGGCCGACACAGCTGCAATTCTAGCCTTAGACCTTACAAAGGCCTTTGATAGAGTCACGCATCAGGCAATATTACAGGGCCTTTCTACTATCTCCCCCGGCATAAAAACATACAACTACATCAAAGCCTTCCTCACCTCACGAACAGCGACGCTCCGCCTTGGTCCTCTAGAAACGGAAGAATTTAGCTTACCATAAATAGGAACACCGCAAGGAGCAGTGCTTTCACCGCTACTCTTTAACTTAGCCGTACTTCAAATCCCGGAAGCACTGAACAAAATACCAAATCTTCACCATAGTCTCTATGCGGACGATATTACACTCTGGACGAAGGGGGGCAGTGACGCCGAAATAGAAGAAATTCTCCAAGCTGGTGCGACAGCTGTAGTAGAGGGCGCTGCCCTCGCTGGCCTCCAATGCTCCCCCACGAAATCTGAGCTATTGCTTCTACCCCCAAGAAAAAGACAATATTGGAATCCAAATATCCATGTTTACAATGCGTCAACCCCTATACCGATTGTCTCAAAAATCAAAATTCTCGGACTCACTATAAATCGCTCCAGAACTACCACGGACTTTATAAAACAACTTTCTTCTCACGTCACCCAAACCATCGGGTTAATTAAACGCATTGCTACCCGAAATACCGGCGTTAAAGAAGCTGATCGACTACGTTTAATCCAAGCATTTATCATCAGCCGTATTGCTTACTCCCTCCCGTACCTCCTCCCAACTGACGCGGACCTAGCGAAAATAAATTGTCTAATACGGAAAAGCTATAAGGTTGCCTTACAACTCCCACCCGGCACTTCCACTGCCAGGCTTGAGGCCACCGGTACCTACAACATGGCACAGGAGCTCATAGAAGCGCACCGTATTGGACAACTGAATCGACTAAGCAAAACACTTCCCGGACAGCATCTGCTTCAACGCCTCCAACTCAACGCGCCCATCATCACAGCTTCTAAGTCTTCTATCCCACTGGAAATTCACGCTGACATCAGAATCCGCCCTCTCCCTCGAAATATGCACCCTGATGCACACCGGGGCCGCAGGATGCACAGGGCCAAAAAGCTTGCAGAAAAGTACCCGATACGCCCAGACACAGTGTATGTCGATGCAGCTGAATATCGGCACCGCAATGCATTCGCTATAGCAGTCATCAACTCCCCAAACAATCCGCCACTCACTTCTCTCACGATCCGCACGGCAGAACCGGTCACGGCGGAAGAGGCGGCAATCGCAGTAGCCCTTGCAAGTCGGCCACCACCCTCAATCATATTTTCTGATTCGAAAACGGCCATTAGAAATTATGCTGCGGGTACCATCTCACCCCAGGCCCTAAAACTTCTCCTCCAAAACCCGCCTACTACCCAAGTTGAGCTGATTTGGACTCCTGCCCACACTGGGCTTGGGGGTAACGAGGTGGCACACACGACAGCCCGAGCACTCATCTCCCGGGCGTGCGCCACCTCCGTAGCCTCTCACGGAGCCAGATCAGCCCGAGATAGCCTATTGAGCTACAACGAATTAACTACTCATTACCGCCTCTCTCGCCTCAAATACCCACTGACTTACACGGAAGAACGACTATGGAGGCTCGCACAGACCGAATCCCTTCCCAATAGGGCCCTCCTCCATCACATACACCCCTCAGTTTATCCCTCTCCCTTTTGCCCGCTATGCGGAGACAAGGCCACGGTGCAACATCACATGTGGGCCTGTCCATATGATCCCCTCCCTCAAATCAATTCCTCGGAGCTCTGGGAGGCAGCGCTGAGCTGCTCTGACCCGGAGAGACAGAAGATCATCATAGCCAGGGCTACGAAGGTCGCCGCACAGCTCCGGCTGCCGGCCACCTCCCTCGCTTAGAGGTCTTCTTTAATAAAGTGCTTCTCTCTCTCTCTCTCTCGGGGTACGGGCTAGCTAGCGTGTCTCCCCACTACTCATGGTTGGAGGAGGGGATGGCGGGGAGGGATGGGGTGCGAGAGCCCGCCCAGATCATATGAGAGAGTATGCGCGGTTGGGGACACGTTGTAAATATTTCTTCGCCCGTCCCTCCCCTATCGTTTTTTTTTTCTTTCAACCAACCGACGTTGTATTTTGACTGCCTGCCAAGCAACAATGGTGCAGGGGTGTAGTTAACGCCTCCGATGTAGAAAGTAAGCACGTCACCTTCTTACATTTTTAATGAAGCCCGAAAAGGCACACACGCGCGTTTCTAGGGCTCGGTGCTTCGAATATTGTTAGCTGTCGGCGCAGGTTTTTCGCTATGAAATCCCTTTTGAGGAATATTTCACACCCAATAGCTCTCTGCTACTTTTTCAGAGCGCTTAGTTGTTTCCACGTGGTTGTCGTCATTATCATCATTGTCGTCGTCGTCGTCATCATGAACAGCCTACTAAGGTCCACTGAAGGACGAAGGCCTCTACCATTAACTTCCAATCGCTCCTGTACTGCGCTGCGAAGGTCCGTTCTTTACCACCAAAGTCCTCATATCGTCCGTCAACCAAGGCCTTTTTTTTATTTCAATCTCATTTTTTTTATTTCACCTATGATATTCTCACGTAGCCCAAAACGACGCAGTTGTCGAAGGAAAAACAAGTTTACTGGAGCTAAATTGTGCTCCCCTAACAACTAAAAAAATACACAGGCGGCGAAGCAGCAGTTAACAAAGTGACGTGCGCAGGCGAGTGTCGGCGAATGGAATGTCGCGGCATCTGCTCAGCGGGTATTTATCTTTCAGCCGGAATGTTTCTCGAACCATCGAAGTACACCGAGAACACTTTAGATCAAAGAAGATTGTTCTAGGCTGGTGACGTTAGATCGAAACAATCTTCCTATCAAAAGAGATAGCAAGTGCGCAATACAGATCAATCAATGTAACACGCGCTTCACTCGCCACACGGATAGCCACGCCCGGCGAGGCCGGGCGGTAAAAGCAAAAATATAAATAAACAAAGGCTATGCGCGGTTCGCGGCAATATCATCTTCTATAATCTGTTCCCTGTTCCGGGAAGCCCGTTTCGGGCCCCTAAGTGCTGCTCCTATCATTCTTATTTCCATTGCGATGGCCACCAGGCATCGCCATGGAACAGGTTATATAGAAATAGAAATTCTGGCACAGAATTATATAGAATATAAAAATTCTGGCACAGGTTATATAGAAATAGGCCGGGAGATTGTGCGTGCATATGCACGATGCCGTCTCGGGAAAAGGTACATGCAAACTAAGTCTGCTCGAAGGTTTAAGGAAACTAACGTAAATGAAGACTAATCAGTCTGACCGAACTGAATACTAAGCCGATAAATCTACCGATTTGCTAAACTTCGATTTTATTCTCGCTCGCGGGAAAACAGAGTTCTTGCCAGAGTGTGAAAAACAAACGAGCTATCCCAGAATGTCTCACCCACGCTACAAGCTCAGGCCGAATCTTTCCATCCTTGGGATGCAGATTCCCTTTTACATTAGTTCTATTAGTTCTTCTATTCTTCGATATCTTCTATAATTTCTATAATGTTTTCGCACGGTGACCGCTAGACAATGCTCTAATTAAGCGCCCTTTCTTAGAGGCCCGAACGCTGGAACGTGACAGACAAAAGTGGCATAACAATAGTTAATTAAATTCGCAGTGCTTCTGTAATGAGCAGCATCAATGCGCCGATAACTTTTAAGTGGTACTGAGTTTGCGTTCCGAACCATCTTGTTCCACCTGAGTTGCCTTTTGTGAAGGAAAACTTGACAACCATCTGAAATATAGCCGCACGGCTACAAAGGAAACCTATACAGCTTACTTAAAAACTCCGCAGTCTAAAGAAAAATCGTCCTCGTCCTGGACACGAACCGGGACGCGTATTTCCAGAGGCTTCCCTGCCCAGGACACCCACGTGACATGTCTGTTCTCCCGATGGAGAACGGTAATTAAACTTCGTCATCGGCTGCCCCGCAAACCTAAAGCGACCTAAAACGCACCAAGTCACCATTATTAACGAACACACCGCGTAGATTTGAGTTTAGGAACAAAATTTTAATTTAGAAATCGAAATTAAGCAATGAAAAAAATTAAGAGATAAGACCTGCTGGGGCTCGAACCCAAGCCGTCAGCACTAATACTCAGTACCCTACATCGAGGCTACAGAGCCCGAACGAGGGGGGGGGGGGTGGGGTCACTGTAGCAGGCGCTCAAAAGAATAGCGCCCGCAGTGACATCACACGTGTCACGTGGGTGCTCTGTTCAGCGAAGCGTTTGGAAACATGCAACCGGCGTCACGAAATTGCGAAATTTTCTTTCGCGGAAACTTTCCTCCACCTTAGCGGTTTCTCCTGAATGGGGTCAATCAAATTGCCATTTACGTTTCGGCGTTACGTGGCTTCTATCTGCAAACCCTCGTAGGAAGAATTGTAAAGATAGTACTCACCAGACGTATTTCCGAGGAGCGAGGTCAACAAGATGAGGACCGCAAGGACGAACGGAGTCACCAAGATCATCCCAGAGAGCCAGTTGCTGCCCCTGTTAAGGTAAAGAGAATGACCAGTTCTTGTGGCACACAAAACGGCTAGGTCGCGGGTTCGATTCCCTGCCGCGGCGGCCGCTTTTCTGATGGAGGCGAAAAGCAAAAACGCCCGTGTGTGCGAGATTTTGGCGCACGTTAAAGATCCCCAGGTGGTCAAAATTAATCCGGAGACCTCCACTACGACGCGCCTCACCGCCTGCGTTGCGTCGGCGCGTTAAACCCTACAATCAATCAATCACAAAACGGCTGCAAATTCTTCGTACCACGTACGTGCTGAAATTTTCTTTGGTCTGCCGCAAATCTAGCGACTCTATAGGCTCGTCTCTTTGGTAGCAGTGTTGATGCAAATTCTTTCCGTTTTAGGCGCGAAGCCTCCTAGGGGTTCGGGCTGTTGGCGTCTCCTGTCGTCGCCGCCGCCATCGTTTCATGTAGTCACGGTACTAAAACACCGGGACACTCGTTTACGCCTCTGGCAGGAACACTTCGTAACGCGTACTAGAAAAACACCGGAACGCTCGTTTACGCCTCGCGCTATAAGGCTTCGTGCTTCAAATACACGGGACTTTTACAGCAAAGCTGTATACCTCTACGCCCAACGGTTTCATCTCCGTTGGAAACGCCAAGGCGCCATGAATACACTTATACACTGCATGCTTCGCCTCTCCAGGGTTCACGTTAGTGGAGATGGCTCGGGAATTTTTTTATAAGCAGCCCCCACTCCCCTCCCTCTTGCAAGCAAACATATTGCGTGGGAGGCGACACGGTGCTTTTGTCAGACGTTATGAGTTGACATACACCGGCTCACATAGACACCAGGCATAAACTGACTGCGACATAAAGCTTTACAAACATGTTTTCTCTCTCCCTCTCTAAAGATTTAAATTCAACGATTTCAAAAAAGGACACACGGCTAAAAATTACTCTGCAGTCGATTTTATGGCTTGCCGTGATCTTCGGCTCTGCATTACTCCTACAGTTGCGCGCGCACGCGCGCAATCTTTTTACAAATCATGCACTCACGCTTACCTGCGCGCATTCATTATCCGATAACCACGCTGGCAGGTTGAGCCGCACTCCTAAATTTTATTTTGATGAAATGTAACAGTAAGCATTTTAAAAGAGGTCGCAAAGCACTGAGTCTATAAAAGGAGAAATACAGGATAGGATTCTTTTTGTACGGCTTTGTGTAAGTAACCCCTCTTTAAAATAAATGAAGAACACCCCTACTGTATTCCCCATTAAGGACCCGGGTAGCTGCAGAGTAGACCACGCTCGAAAAGCCTGTCTGGCGCGAACTGACACAAGAATGTACTTATTATTCTTGTTCGTATATAAACGTGACAAGTTGACACTCAGTCTGGTTTAATATCTACGTTCTAGCGATGCTTTGTTACTGCATGCGAAACATGTCCATTTGAGGGTGGAAATCACAAGCGGGTTGCTGAAACTTACCGAATCCGCTTCGC